>NC_053166.1:111825550-112001550 GCF_016835505.1 Polypterus senegalus
CCTGAATAGATAAGTCTCAGTGTGTAAAAATCCATGTCCAGAAAAAGGTAGAAAGATAAAGAAGATAAAGTCGTATACTGGAAAGGCTGCCACTCATGGCAGCCCCTACCACCAATATGTATTATTGAATTATATATGCATTAATTCTGTATGTATACACTTATGTATTAGACCCCATTCCTATAAGTTTCTTTAAAGAAGTTGTGATTTATTAATCTGATATACTAATCAACAGCATTCCTGACATAGTAAATTGTTCATTAGATTCTGCCATTTTCCCAGATTCTTTCACAACTGCTGTAATTAAGCCTCTGCTGGAGTAAAATAATCTTGATTGTTCTATCTTAGACAATTATAGACAATTTCCAATTTGCCTTTTCTCAGTAAAATTCTATAAAAAGTAGTTTTTTAGTAGTTAAGTGATTATTTTAATAAAAATTGTATTCGTGATAAATTTTAGTCAGGTTTTAGATTAAATCATAGTACTGAAACAGTTCTATTTAAATTAGTAAATGATTTGCAAATTAATGCAGAGGCATAAAATATCTGTACTTGTTCTGCTAGACTTGAGCATAGCATTCGATACTATAGATCATTATTTTCTTATAAACCGCCTTAGCCAGTGGGTAGGACTTTTGGGTACTGCCTTAGGCTGGTTTAAATCTTATATATATGGAAGGAAATTCTTTGTCATTTATGGTGATTGTGCATCAGAAATGCATGATATTCTATATGGTGTACCATAGGGATAAATTTTAGGACATTTATTATTTTCACTGTACATGCTTCCATTAGGCCAGATTATTTAAAAATACAATTTAAATTACCATAGCTATGCTTATGACACACGGTTCTATTTGTCCTTTGTGCCGGATGACCGAGAGGCTCTAAAGCTATTGATCCAGTGCCTTACTAATATAGCGTAATGGATGAGTATGAATTTCCTTAAACTAAAAAAAGGAAAAAAAACAGAATTGTTATTTATTGGAAGAAATAAACAAAGTGAGATTCCTAGAAACTAAATTAATCATTTGTCCCTGTGAATCAAACTAGATGTCAAGAAGCGAGGTGTTATTGTTGACTCTACCCTTAATTTTAGATTGCATATTAATAATATTATCAAGACTGCTTTCTTCCATCTAAGGAACACAGGTGCAATCTTATATAATATTTAAAGATGCTGAAAAATTAATACATGCATTTGTATTTAACCTACTAGATTACTGCAATTCTCTCTAATCAGGACTACCTGAGAAGGATGTAAATCGGTTACAGCTTGTTGAGAATGCAACAGCAAGAATTTAATCAAAAAGAAAAAATATGAGCATGTATCCCCAACATTAATATCTTTACATTGGCTGTGAGTGTCCTTACAATTGATTTTAAAATACTTATGTATAAGGCTTTAAACAATCTTGCCACTCCCTACATTTCAGAATGCATGTTTCCTTATGTACACAATTATTATGAATCACAATCTTAGATATGAAAATACTGGTCTGCTCGTTATTTTAAGATAAAAGCATTAAAGAACTGGTGAGGCAGCTTTCTGTTCTTATGCACCTAAAATTTACCAATAGAAATATTTCAGGTTAAATCTGTGGAACATTTCAAAAAACTTCTAAAAACCCATTTTTTTAGTCTGGCTTTCCAGTAATTAAAACATAACAGTTATCTGATGATAAGTTTAACTCTCTGCTGGTTTTCATTCTAACCATCTTCTTCATTAGTGACCAGTGTTTGCTACTAATTAACTTCTTTTGCCTTAATTTTAAGTAACTTGACTTAGGCCCCTAGTTTTTTTTTTCCTTAATTAGAAGCCAAATCATAACGAGACACAAAACAAGCTGCCACATGACCAACTCACCTGTCCCCATCACACAATATCTGAAAATAAAAAATGGTGATAGTCTCGGTAAGGTTGATATTTCAGGTCACTAAAACATTTTGATGGTGTTCTTAGAAAAAACAGAAAAAACAACAGTTTTGGAAATGTCTGCTATGGCAGAATGAGAGCAGCAATAAGCCATAGAATTATATAATGAGTTTAAGTAACAGCAAGAATCGGTCTCTCATTAGAAAACTGGTTGGAGTGAAATTAGTTGGAGTTTGAAATCCCAGTTTAGCTGGTCATCTGTTGGCTCGTTTCATGTCCCTTTTCTGTTTGGCTGTCATTTAATGAAGAAAAGAATAAACTCAGAGGACTGAATCCTTAAAAATCAAGGCTATTAAAATGAAGGGAAAAGGAGTTAAGTAGCAGTGAAAACTGGTCACTGATTAGAAAAAGGGTTAGAATGAAAACCTTCAACATCTGTGGCCCTCCAGGAGTTGGACACCCCTACTCTAGAGGTGTATTTTTCTCCTATTGCCCCAATCTTATGAGTTTTTTGTTTTCCACTCCTCTGTGTCAGCTGGTCAACTAGTCACATTCAGGAATCAAGATCTCCATCTGCATCCTTAATCAACCGAAACTGCTATGGACTGTTTAATTTGGTTTTGTATCTTTTCACTGATTTTAATAAAATCCAACTGTTTCTATTTAATGTGTTGCCATGTACACATGCCTAAGTAAAATGTAACTACTGTGTATATATTTATTTTTTTATATATGTAAATTAGATCTGGTTGTTCTTTTGCCTTCTTAATTTATAAGGATTTTAATTAGAAAACAATATGGACCTGTTTTAGATAAGTGTGAAAGTTTGTTTTGCACTTTAGTATTTGTATCCTTGCCTGCAGGCCATTCCCAGGAGATTCCGCCTGGCTCTCCTGACGTCACTTCCGGGACCGAGCCTATCGAAGGAGACCTTGCCAGCTCCGGCCCCTGTGATGTCATGTCTGGGCTCGAACAATGGCTGAAGACCTCAATGAGCCCGACCCCTACACATACATATATACATATATATATACACATACATCCACATATATATACATATATACATATACATACTGTATATATACATATCTACATATATACACACATACATATACATGCACACACATATACATATACACACACATACATATAAACATATATATACATATACATATATACATATTTACACATATATATATACATATAGATATTACATATCTATAACACATTACTTTAACATGGCCTTTTTATAACTTCACTTTAACTTAATACTGATACTCTGTATGTTCAATTCTTCATAATAACTATTCACAGTGGCTCCAAAATCCATACTGACCCCTACTCTCTCTTCTGTTTCTTTTTCCGGTTTCTTTGTGGTGGCGGCCTGCGCCACCACCACCTACTCAAAGCATCATGATGCACCAACATTGATGGACTGAAAGCCAGAAGTCTACGTGACCATCATCATCAGGTCCTTCAATGAAAACCCTAAATACAAAGAGGACTGTTTGACTTATGTTAGGTAGATTGCCCAGAGGGGACTGGGCGGTCTCTTGGTCTGGAAACCCTACAGATTTTATTTTTTTCTCCAGCCTTTGGAGTTTTTTTTGTTTTTTCTGTCCACCCTGGCCATCGGACCTTACTCTTATTCTATGTTAATTAATGTTGACTTATGTTTATTTTTTATTGTGTCTTCTATTTTTCTATTCATTTTGTAAAGCACTTTGAGCTACATTTTTTTTGTATGAATATGTGCTATATAAATAAATGTTGATTGATTGATCTACATATATACACACATACATATACACACATACATACATACACACACATATATATATATTCACACACATACATACATGCACACACATATATATACACACACATACATATAAACATATTGTGGCAGTAGGGGGCGCTAGTGCTCCCTTGAACCCTCAGAGATGACTCCAGACACTGGGTAAAAGTCCAAGACTTTTTATTATTATTCCTCAGAGTGCACCAAGCACCTTCCACACTACTCATATATCAATAAACTACTCTATTCACAAAACACTTAACCACTCCTCCTCGCCCAGACACTTTGCTCCTCTCCAACCCAGCACAGCTCAGCGTCTGGACTGAGGCACTGTCCTTTTATAGCCCCTGACCCGGAGGTGTTCCTGTCCCATCAGTCCACAGTTCCTTATTCCTTCCGGGTCAGGGCAATCTGTCCTTTTCTTCAACCCGGGAGCACGTCGTTCCTTCCCGTCACATGACCGTGATGTACTTCTGGGTCATATGGCACAAATGAGCCCATAAGCCCCCCCACAGCGACTCCTGCTGGACCTCGGGGCACGATCCTGTTGTCGGGAGAGCTCCTCCTGGCAGCCTGGGGGTGAAGACCGGCATGGGAAGCCAGCAGTCCTCCACAATATATATACATATACATATATACATATACACACATATATATATACACATACATATATAAATATATATATACACATACATCCACATATATATACATATATACATATATATACATATCTACATATATACACACATACAGTACATATACACACATACATACATACACACACATATATACAGTATATATATACACACACGCACATACATATATATATATATATATATATACATACACATACATACATATATATACTCACACATACATACATATATATTGTGAAGGATGGCCGGTCGTTCATTCCGGCCAATACCCCCATTCCGCCAGGTGGAGCCCTTCCTGCAGCATGGAGGTGCCCCGAACACCAGCAGGGAATTATGAATGTTGGAGTTTTCCTTTACAGCCCTATTGGATACCATGGGGGACAATAGAAGGCGCTGCAGGGAGGAACAGTGACTATTTTCCCTACGCCCCTGAAGCACACATGGACAAGGGTAAT
This sequence comes from Polypterus senegalus, assembly GCF_016835505.1. Classification (NCBI taxonomy): domain Eukaryota; kingdom Metazoa; phylum Chordata; class Cladistia; order Polypteriformes; family Polypteridae; genus Polypterus; species Polypterus senegalus. Next base: position 111,830,336 of record NC_053166.1, read on the forward strand.
GACGTGATTCTGGGGTAAAGAAGAAGGTTTTTATCTGACCCAGAAGTGTTCCTAGTCACGTGGACAGAAAGGGCAAAACACTTCCGGGGAAAGGACTATAAAAGACTGAAAGAGACACCAGAGCGTTGAGCTGAGCTGGGTGTAAGGAAGGGTGGAAACCCATCTGGGAGTGTAGGATTATTTATTATTGTGTATTTGTGAATTTATATGAGTATAGTGGAGGAGAGGGTGCTTTGTGCACTGTGGCAATTGAATAAAGTCGATTATTGGACTTTTACCTGGTGTCTGGAGTCTTGGACAGGGGTTCAAGGGAGCGATACTGTCCCCTATCTGTCACAATATATACACACATACATACACATATATATATATGCACACATACATACATATACATATATTTATATATATATATATACACACACACATATATATATACATATCTACATATATATATGCAAATCTACATATACAGTATATATATACACATATATATACATATTTACACATATATATATGCATATATATATATATTGTGGACTATGCTCGGCAGTTTATCCCGGCCATGTCCCCCAAGCCGCCACGATGGAGCCCTCCCTGCAATGTGGAGATGCCCCGAATTCCAGCAGGGCATCATGGACTTTAGAGTTGTAGCGCATGGCCCTGCTGGATAACGTCGGGACCGCCAGGAGACGCTGCAGGGAGACACAGAGACATTGGCATTTCCTACAGCTCGGAAGTACTGGCCGGTCATGAGGACGGAAGGAATAAAGTGCTTCTGGGCTGACAAAGAAAGAAGAGTTTTGATTTGACTCGGAAGTGCTAGGAAGTCACATGGACTGCAGGTTAAGGAGCACTTCCGGGTGGACTGAGCTGGGTGGAAGGGTGGCAACGCGTCTGGGAGCTGGAGGATTGGTTTATTGTTATTATTATTGTATTGTGTTTATTTATGAGTAGTGTAGAGTGGAGTGTGCTTGGTGCACATAATTATAATAAAAATAATTATTGTAGCACTTTTACCTGGTGTTTGGCGTAGTACCTGAGGGTTCAAGGGAGCGATAGTGCCCCTAACTGCTACACTGGCGTAGTCAGTAGGATTCTCTGGCCATCTGTTGGCAGAGGACCTGAATTTTAAAAGTATTGTGTGGGCGGAAAAACCCTAAGAAGGTCCCGTCGAAGAGCACTGGGAGGTAAGAAACACCACCTACTACAGAAATCGATGCAATAGTGGGCCTTGCAATACATCGGTCCGCCATGGGGAAGAAAACAGCCAAAAAGAATGGGCATATTCAAAATATTCAAGCCCTAACTGACGCCGAAAAGATGTGGACATACCTGACTGGAAGTGAGGAAGACAGGGCGCTGATTAGGGCCGAGCAAGCCCGAGCGGCACAACAGCAGGAGCGATGTTGGATATCGGACACGCCGGACTCCCTAGGTGAACTGGGAACACGTCATCTAAGTTCTTAGGTACATGTCCGAAAAATACCTGAAGCGCCGGGGACTTTTTATTTTTATTTTGCAGAGGCCTGTACGCAGAAAGCAGACGATGAGTCGGACGCCTACCTCACACCCAGGCAAGATGGCTGCAATGGTGAAAAGTCGAGCCAATCTAGGAGTCCCCACGGGCAAGGCCTATTTGCCGGAACGGGACATGTGATCTCGCCCGAAGGATTTTGGGAAGGAGAAGGTCATCGTCAGTCCCTTGGTGAGGTCGTTGTTTCCCCAACGGACTCGAGCTCCCTGAAGGGGAATGGGGAGGCGAGCGAAGCAACGCTGAATATAATTAAAGACAAAGAGGAGCGGGATGTGACTGAATGGTCAGCCGTTAAATTAGAAAAGGCGGATCACAGTTGGCTGGTAGCGGCCACCCGACACTCTGACAACTCCAATTCCCAAGAGCCTTTGTGCAACCCATCTGAACACGTGCCAAGAACGGACGTGCTGATTGGCTCCCGGCCGAAAGGTAAGACAAATGATTGTAGCTTACCTTTGGCCAAAGTAAATGACATTGTGGGACTGTGGGATCTCGAGAAGTTACTCGAGCCCTACACAGTTTCTTCCAGGGCTTAGCGGAACTGAAGAAACAAGTGTAGGAGCTGGGAGCAAGGGCTGAAGCGCCGCTGAAACAATTCAAGGAATACATCCGGCGATTTGGTCGAGAGGCTCCCGTTATGATTGATGCAGTGGTACAGGTGAGTGGGACCGGTACCGTACAGCATACAGGGACGCAGTGTAATCCGGGCCCGCGTTTATTGAATAGAAGGTGCCAAATCATTGCATGCCCTACAGGAGTTTTTGGAACATTAACCGAGTGGTCGGGGGAAGGACTGATCGAGCTAAAACCGATGGATTGTGCGACTTTTTGGAGCAATTCGGCCCTAAAGACCCCGACTTGTAGTATAAGTGAGTTGAGTGTGATGAAAGAAGGGGCGGGGGAAGCGGCGATCAAACCGGAGCAGCGGGAACGTGCTGTCTCCCGGAGCGATGCGGTGCTGAAGACAAAGCCTCCGAATAAATTAAGATTGACAGGCGTTCAGACAGTAAAGGGGCTCTCTTTTTCTAATAGAGAGACCCAAACTGTGTACAAGCCCCAGAATAAGCAGGAGATCCCAAAAATAAAACACAGATCTCCTGACAAATTAGAAAAAAGGGCTGAGAGCACCGAGGCGGCCCTAAAACCTCCCTTGGCAGAAAGAAGGGCGGAGACAGAATTCCCAAAGTGCTTTGTTAAAACTGTCATCGGCAGGGCCACGTATGGCAAGATTGTCCCAGGGGGACAGGGGATCAGAGGGATATCCAATGAAACATTCCTCCTAGGTTCTCCGGGAGGCTAGACAACACAGCCAAGGCCCAACTGACAGGACTTCCTGGAGGAAGACGTCCCTCGCGGGGCTTGACGCTCCACCCTACCGGACTTCTCTAAGGGGAGAGAACTGTGAAGGATGGCCGGCCATATATTCCGGACCACACCTCCAAGCCGCCAGATGTAGCCCTCCCAGCGGCATAGAGGTTCCCCGAATTCCAGCAGGGCCTCATGGACTATGTAGTTTCTATAAACAACCCTGCTGGATGCCATGGGATCCACCAGTAGCCGCTATATGGAGGCTTGGGGAGTGATATGTGCCCTATAACCCGGAAGTACATCTTGGACATGTGATCAATAGGAATGACATGCTTCCGGGGTGAAGGAAAAGACTTTGTAGCTGACCCGGAAGTGATAGGGAACCTCATGGACTGTATGGCAGATTCACTTCCGGGTCAGAAGAGATAAAAGGACCATGAGAACTCACAGACAGCGAGCTGAGCTGGGTGGTAGGAGGGCAACGCGTCTGGGAGTCGGAGGATTGGTGATTAATTATTGTGTATTGAGTATAGTGGAGTGGTGGTGCTTGGTGCACTTTATTATTATAATAAATAATTATTAACTTTTTACCTGGTGTTTGGCGTGGTGCCTGAGGGTTCAAGGGAGCGATAGTGCCCCCTATTGCTACAATATACATAATATACATACATACTGTCACGCACGCGCGAGTCGGAGACCGCGGAAGGATCTTGACACACCTGGGAAGACATTCACTGGCAGGGAATGGCGGGGTACTAACTTTCTCCCTATGCTTCCTTACAGAAAAAAAGACACTCCGCCACCATAAGACCGGGTTTTGCCCGCACCACGTCTACTTCCGCCCTTCCTCCGCCATCTTTCCTGACGTCATCGATCCCATCCTCCGTCACGGTTCCTTCCTAGCATTCCTCCACTTCCGGCTCCTCCTCTTTAAAATGGAAGCCGACGCCATGCTAAGGCGTCGCGCATATGAACAGTTTTGTTTATATTTTTTGACCGTTTATTTTTGAATATATTGTGGATTATCGACAATATACGGGGTCGGAAAACCCCAAACCTTTTTGCTGTCTCCTCCTCACTCTTTTACAATACACATATATATACATACACACATACATATATATATATATATATAGAATACCACCAGAGCGGAGAAGTAGTGTGTTAAAGAAGTTATGAAAAAGAAAAGCAAACATTTTAAAAATAACGTAAGATGATTGTTAATGTAATTGTTTTGTCATTGATATGAGTGTTGTTGTCATATCTATCTATATATTTATATATATATATATATATATATATAGCAAAATACCTGCAATTGGCAGCGGAGAAGTAAAAAGAAAAGGAAACATTTTAATAATAACGTAACATGATTGACAATGTAATTGTTTTGTAATTGTCATGAGTGTTGCTGGCATATTTATATATATATATACACACACACACACAGACACATATATAAACATATATATACATATAAACATATATATAAATATAAATGTATATATACACACACATATATACATACTGTATATACAACATATACATATCTACATATATACTGTATATACACATATATATACAAATCTACATATATATATCTACATATATATATATATTAGGTGGGACTCGATTAAAAAATTAATCCAATTAATTAGAGGCTGTGTAAGAATTAATCTTGATTAATCGTATGTAATCGCACGTAAATTTGCCCCAAATCGCAAATGTTTTTTTTTAATTTAAAACGGTTTTAGTGGGCGACAGAATCAAATAATAGACATGGACATGAATATTGTAAACTGAAGCTGTTTTAATTTCTGAAAAAAAAGCTTTAAACTGCATTTGAATTCAAAACAGAAACAAAAATATCATCCCTGGTTAAAATTGGGCAGACTTAAAAATAAAGTGGTAGTTTAAGTACTTTAAGTACATTTTCAGAATAGTATTGTCTTTAAATAATAATAACCAAAATTTCACCATAAAGTGCAGTTTTTCTTCTTAAAAAATAAGTCAGAAACATAAAAGGTAATTTGACCAGCTTACTCTTTAAACTCTGAGTAACATTAGCCAAAATTATTTTGTACATTAGGCTAAAACAGTGTGATCATTGAACATTTTGTAATTAGATGTATTTAGAATTACTAACGGTCACGGAAGTCCAATGATCCCCAGTAAGAGCCACAAAGTCCGCTTTCTGTAATGCATCTAATTTTGCTTGCTTTTCAGTGTGCACAAAACCATGCTTTTATCAAGGCTTGCTCGGGTAGTCGAAATGATCAGTCGTAGGAACGCTTTATTCCGACTCTAACATTTTTGTAGCTGTGATGTGTGCATCAGTGTAATGGATGTACCAGGAAATCATGCATTGACAAAAGTTCCGCTTGCTTGGAATTGAAAGTGTGATTAAATGCGTTATTTTTTAACGCGTTATGGAGTACATGCATCGAAGCTTCTCAGCTGTGCTTGTGCTAAGAAAGGGAAAATTTTAAAAATAACGTAACATGATTCTGTTAACCTAATATTTTTCATACGTCCCAAACCAAGGAGATGCGAAGGTAAAATGAATCGGTAGCGCTACATAGTCAGTACATCCCTCTCGGAATCGAACCTCGAATGTCGGCGTTAGAGGCTTAAGACTCTACAATTAGCCACAGCGTGTGCTTGTCTATGCTAAAGTATGTATTGTAGATCGGGTATATATATACATTTATATATATATACCCGTGTACGCAGTGGAGAAGTAGAAGTTATGAAAAGAAAAGGGAACATTTTAAAAATAACGTAACATGATTGTCAATATACAGTAATTGTTTTGTGAGTGTTATTGAATGTTGCTGTCATCAAGGATTTGATTATCATTATTTCTTTCAATCAGGCTCGTATTTGTAGGATGTGTTCAAGTTACATTCCGTGTTTGTCAATCGTTGTAAAGATAAGAGGTTTCATTCATCGATTAGTTCCTTACTGCATCAATAAACAGCTCGTCTTCCTTTTATCTGTGATGTGACAAACTGCATGCACGGGTTTTTTTTACACTGTCTTCCTTTAGCGGGACATTCACTTTTTCCACCGTGTGCTTTGTTTCCGCAGTAGCTGCACTTATGAATATGATTGTATGTATAAGACGCTTCATATTTTTTTGCTGCCTTCTCAATTGTGTAATTCGGTTTTTGTTCAGCACTCTTTGGAACTGTTGCTTTTTGTCTGTGCACTGCGTCAGTTCACGTGAGCCGCTTGGTGTTCTTGCATCGAAGGTTCCCAGCTGTGCTGGTGCCATCTTGTAATGTCAGCTAAGACCCGGCACTTAAAAGTTTCTCTCGCAGTTTCAATGAGTTTGTGCCAAACACCACCCTGACCATCTCATCTTCCTCTGCATAAGCACAGTCCTTCACCCGTGAATATTTAGCGGCAGTGTTTGTATTGGATTGCCGCTGATGGATGGCCTTATATGGGCAGGCACTAAATTACAAACGCTAGTGGCAGCCTGTCTATGAACTTAATTTAATATAAACTTACGGTTCACGCCGTGCTTTGTTTCCGCAGTAGCTGTACTTATGAATATGCTTGTATGCATCATTTGCTTCATAATGTTTTTCTGCCTTCTCAATTGTGAAATGGCGTTTTGTGCTCATCGCTGGAGTTCTTCCTTGTTCTCTACGTACTTACGTAGGAGGCGTGATGATGTCACACGAAACTCCTCCTCCACGCCACTCAACTCAAGGCTATGGCCATTATATGGGAAAAAATAGCTTCCAGTTATGACCCTTAGGTGTAGAATTTCGAAATGAAACCTTCCTAACTTTTGTAAGTAAGCTGTAAGGAATGAGCCTGCCAAATTTCCTTCTACCTACACAGAAAGTTGGAGAATTAGTGATGAGTGAGTGAGTGAGTGAGTCAGTGAGGGCTTAGCCTTTTATTAGTATAGATTATTGTAATATTAATTAATAATAATGTCCCAGTAACTGTGGTATATTTTTATTGTTTTTGGTGATTTGGTGCTATATAAATAAAGTTATTATGATTGTTATTACTGCTCTTCTCAGCTCTCTTAACCTTAGCTTTAATCTTACAAAGGAACTCTCATATTGTTCTGTAAAGCCCATTGACAACATCAGACTGTGCAGTGATATGGAAGAATTCTTCAGAAAACTCAGACTTAAAGACACACAGGAACCAACAACAAGCAGTAACAACAATCGCACTAATAAATCCATATGGACACCAGAAGCTGGCAGAAACCCCACCTTGGAGAATTATATAGACTGCTTCCGCCAGAGAGTGAAAACAAGGTATTAAACAGGCAGCAAAATCAGATAGAAAACATTACTATTGATGAGCGGAGAGCCCTACATTCACTAAGGTATAATACAGAAATCATTATCAAACCAGCAGACAAAGGGAGTGCCTTAGTTATCATGAACACATCAGAGTATACTGTATACAGGAGACACAAAGACAACTGTCCAATACTTTGCTTTATTACAAACTACAGAAAGACCCCACAGATCTCAAGAAGAAACTAAAAAAGATAGTAAGTAGCTTTCCTCTTGACATCAGGGATCATGTAAACAGTTTAATTTCTGAGAACCCCAAAATGGGTTACTTCTAGATACTTCCTAAAATCCACAAAGAAGGGAACCCAGGAAAGCCTATAATCTCAGGGACTGGCTCCCTTACAGAAAATGTCCTTAAACCCCTCACCCGCAATACAACCAGCTGCATCCAGGACACCACTGATTTCTTAAAAAAACTGTCTGCTAAAGGCCCCTTACCTGAGGGAACCTTACTGGCCACGATGGATGTTGAGGCACTTTACACAAACATCTCCCATGATGATGGCATATTGATATGTGAAACGTACCTTAAACAACATGATTCACCCACAGAGTCAATTATACTGTAGCAACCGCAAGATACGGGCACGCGATTCCTACACTTCACAACCCAAAGGGAAGTGGTCGATAATAGAAGGTTAAAGTAGCATTACCATTAGCATTAGCAAAGAAAGTGGGACTGAAAAATATATTGACATTTACTATTTACATTTACTTGCCTGGTGCCTGAGTGCTCATTAGTGAACCCCTTTCCCAGACGCCCTCCCCAGCACTCAAATCCTAATCCCCGGTTTGACGTAGACAATAAACAAAAGAAAATTAAAAAAAACTGTTCTCCGAAAACGCCAATAAAGAAAAATTTACTTAGTCCACATATAAGAAAACAATAAATCCTGCAGTTCAGTTCCTTCCGTAGGGCAGGGGGAAAACACAACAGTCCTTTGGTGGAACAGCTTCTCCGTGGACTATCACGAAGAAATGCAAATTCAGGAATCTGACTCACCAGACGGGAGCACCCGGAGAACACCAGAACTTGGCCTCTTCTCAGGGAGTCGTCACCAGATTATTTCTTCGGGGTGGCCACCCACAAATAGCAGACGTCCCTGGGTGAAGAAAGATCCTGAATGATCCTTTGAGCGTGAATAGTTTCCACCTTGCCTTCAGCCTTTTCCTTCCTTTTTTGTTCCCTCCTGTCTTGATCCTCCATTCCCCTTAAATAGAAAAAGTTTCCCCCGAAACATCCTTGCCCCTCTCGGTTGTTATGAAAACCTCACGCCGGCAACAGACAGCTGGAATATTTACCGGGCGGGGTCCTCCCAGCACTGGGATGTCAACAAAGAAACCTGAAAGGCTATTTACAAACACCCTTCCAGCCAACATAATAAAGTGACAGATAGTCCAGGACGCCAACCCAACTGTCAAGTTATGTAGCCTTGCTACAATACAAATAATAAAATTCACTCTGACACATAATTTATTCAGACTTCCACTTGCAACAAATAGAGACTGCAATGGGTTGTCGGTTTGTACCTCACTATGCAAACCTATTTATGGCAAAATTTTATGTCCACATACGTCTTAAAACCAATGTTGTATCTTTGTTACATAGATAACATCTTCATAATCAGGACACCAGTGAGAAGGACCTCATTAATTTTCATAAAGAATATAATTCTTTTCACCCCAACATAAAGCTGATGTTGAATTACTCAAAAACAGAAGTCAGCTTCCTTGACACCACTGTTCAACTGAAAGATAACATCCTTGTAACTTCTGTTTTTCACAAACTGACAGACAGATGGACCTACCTGAGAAGTGACAGCTTCCACCCCAAGCATATAAGGCTCTCCATTATTTTCAGCCAAGCAATATGATACAATCGTATTTGCTCAGACCCGACAGACCAGGATAAACAACTGCAGGAGCTTAGACAAGATTTCATCAGACAAGGTTATACCCCCAAAACAACAAACACTAAAATAGGAAGAGCTACTGCAATACCCAGAGACAACCTTCTGGAATATAAAAACAAAGACAACAAGAACCGCATCCCCCTTGTTGTCACCTACAACCCATATCTTGAAGCACTTTGAAAAATTATAAAAGAACTTCAGCCAATGTTAAACAATGACGAAACAATGAAAAATGTATTTCCAGAACCTCCCCCCCTGGCATACAGACAACCACCAAACCTGCAGCAACTAATTGTCCGAAGATCCATAAGTGAACCAAGAGAAAATCACCCTGCCAACAGAAAAGATGTAAAACATGTGCTCACATTTACAATACAAACCGTGTAGTTATACCACACTACTGACCAGAATATCACATAAAGGGATAATTTTCTTGCAGATCTTCTAATTTAGTCTACCTCATTCTCTGTATGAAATGTACTGACACTGCACTCTATGTAGGAGAAACTGGACAAACACTCCGCCAGAGAATGAATTTACACAGGTTCCAGATCAAGCACGGCAATACAGATGTCCCTGTTTCAGCCCACTTCAACAGTCATGGATACTGTGAGAGGGACTTGAAAGTCACAGTGATCATGGGCAACTTCAGAACACAGCAAGAGAGAAAAGAATGGGAAATTAAACTCATACTAAAATTTAATACATTACAACATGGTTTAAATAGAGACAAGAGGTTGATGGCCAGATATGAGGATTGTTTGCGTCTCTCAAACTGACACAGACAACCTGTCTACAGACCCACATAGTATTGAAAAACTCATCAGAAACTTCAAAAGACTTTGTTGGACAAGTTATCTTATCCAAAGATCTTGACCATAAATTGTTCTCCCCTTTCTTGCTAAATGAATCTTAGCCTGAAGAGGTCTATACATTTTTTACATCTAAGATGTTTCACTTAAAGGTTTCAAATGTTGTATCTGTCCTGGTGTCTATATAAACACAGGGAACTCTAATTTCTGTATTACATTTTGCCTGAAGAAGGGGCCTGCATTGCCTCGAAAGTTTGCATATTGTAATCTTTTTAGTTAGCCAATAAAATGTGTCATTTTACTTGACTTCTCACTATCTTCTCACAGAGATCTCTTATTTCAGCTCATCTTATTATTCTATACTCAAGTATATTCCAGGCAGCAAATTTAGATTTCTTGCCAAAGTCACTTTGTTGGGTTAGAAAAAAGGCCTTCCCTTATTTTGCTAGAGGGTCATGTGTCAGACTACAAAGTAACAAAACAAGTGTGGCCTTCAAAACGTTTCACAAAATCAGGCCAGAATCTCAATGGCCTGCCCCAAAATAGGTTTGACCCAGGTAAGCCAGACGCTAGGAAAATGGGAAGCTTTGGGGCTGACCACAACCCAAATATGGGAATTAGGCTTCAAAAATCTGAAAACACCAAAAATGCCTCACAGGAGAACAGTCAAAACTTCAGCTTATATTGAGACAAGTCCCACAAGAATCTTTAATCAACGAGCATAAGGATATTTAAAGAAGCAGTACAAAAACAAGTGTAAACATAACAAGAACAACATACATTAAACATAACAACAAAATAAATGATAAATGAACAGAACAATATTAACAGAAGTAATCATAACAAATTAGACAAAGATAATAATTAGACACAATCATAATAAAAAGACAAAGAAAAGGAATTTAAACATAAGCCAATGAAGGAATCCTGGTTAAAACATAGCACTGTCTAGTGTCTCCACACTATATGAGACCCATTGCCTCAACACTGTCAAGTGCAGGACTTCTCCTTCACTGCCAGTAGTCATGATTCCACCCTTCCCATTCAACACCGAACATTTGTGATTTTTGGCTGTCCTGTTCAGGAATAGTGCCTCATCCTTTGCAACCTCATGAGAGCTAGGCTCCCATTGTAAATCTAAATATATTATATATAATATATATTATATATATTATATATATAATGCCTATATTAGTTATAAAATTTCTATATTGGTTTGTTGTGACTATTCAGTACAAATGGTGAAATTATAATTCAGACGTCAAGAATTCTGGTCATTCCCATTGGTCCATGCAAATTCAGATACATAAATCTGTTTACTGGACTTGCTCATTCAAATTTAAAGATCTCATGAGGCATGAAGTGTAGTCTCTGATACAATATTATAAAAGGTGTCCTTTTAATTTACATTTTTTCTTATAATTTGCTGTATTGGATCCAAAAAAAATGTATGCTTGCACTAACAGCTGAATCTCATTAAACTACTCTTATTTCACTATGCGTGCAAGAAAATATGAATGGTTTACCCATTGCTGCCATGCCAACACATTGTTTCTCTGACAAATTTGTCAAGGTTGATTTTGATGGCAAATACATTGATGAAATTAAAAAACAAGCACATATCTTCAAAATCCCTGTTAGTATCACCTTCTTGCAGTATTGCCCCCAAAACCTATAAAATGATTACCTAGAGCATTTGTTAAGCTTACACAGTACTATTAGACAGCTGTCCACCTGTTACTGTTTACCTAAGCAGGCAACATTATAAATAAGCACATCTGAGAAATGTACACCTGATTAGGTTTTGCAAAAAACTTTAAAGAAATCAGTTCTGCATTTTAGATAAGAACAAAAAATGTCAGTAGATCACATATATATTATGCACATGCACTCACATACTGTGTACAGTTGAACCCACATGAACGTCAAATGTACCCAGAGCAAATCAGTTATTCTTTGACGCATTTTGCCTTATTGTTGTATGTTTTAAGTGTTTTTGTTTTTACCCCCATATAATGAATCACTTACTTTGAAGACCTATTATGATTTTTGGTTTTGCATATTTTCCATCTAGTGTTAGGTATTGTTAATTTTTTATGGTTATGACATGAATGTCAGCTGCCACTGCTTCACGCTCATTGTCCATGGTTGGAGCCACATTGTTTATGTTGATGATCATGCCTGTTACTAGAGCAGAACTTTATAAGTAGCGTGCTACACCTGACATTCTAGTATTGGCATAGACAACTTGCACATGTCCAAACCAACGCAATCTTGCCTCTCTGGCTTTGTCTCCCAATTGTCCAACCTGAGTTGACCCTCTAATGTACTAATTTCTAATCCTGTCCGTTCTCATCACACCTATTACAAACCCTAAAATCTTTAATTCTGCCACCTCCAGCTATGTCTCCTCTTTTTTGGTCAGTGCCACCCAAGGTTATTATAGTTAACGAAAACTAAAATCAAAACTGAAACTATTATGAAAAAAACATTTTCGTAAACTGAAATAAAATAATTAAGAAAACTGAAATGAAAAACTAAAACTAAACGAAACTATTAAAGTAGCTGGAAAGACTAACTGAAATAAAATAACAATTTACTAAAATATTTTTAGTTTTCGTTTTTGAATGAATATTCTTACCGTTAGTCTTTAAACCTTGTAAGTTTTAACTCTAAAACAGAGTCATCCACCACGAGCCACCAGCACATATTCATCCAGTAAACGGCGGCTGTTCACATAGCATTTGCGGTGACAGAGCGAGCTGAGTGCGGGTGCGTAAAGCGTGAGAAATAGAAAGCGATTTGTGTGCCGCCTTTCTTTGTGCTTGTTGTATATCAAGATTTAATTCAAATGGCTGAAATCAGAAAGTGCTGGTCAACAAAATGTTTACCATTTGGATAGAAAAATCACGAGTGAGTAACGTTTCAGTTTATTTCTCAGGTGTCTGCTTTTTGTTGACAGCAATTCACCTGCCACTTCGCACAGGAGAAATCGTTTTTACTTTAAGTATAGAGAAGGTATAGTAATCATGAAAAAAATCGACCTCGATATTTTGATGAATCTTAACATTATAGACTAACCAGTGTCCAACAATACCGTTTCTTGGATTGTGTGTGCGTGTGTCTGTGTGTATACACGATAACTCAAAAACACAACTAGATAGATGGATGAAGTTCAGCATGTGGTTGTTACACTATAATTGCAGATCTGTATTAACTTTTGGGCCAAATCCATCACCCGGAAGTGGTACTTTACCTGAACACATACTCAATGTTTTTTATTTTTTTATTTATGCTGCAGAGTCCGATTTTTTCAACTTTACTTTTATAATAATTGTTCAATATATTATTAATTTGATTTGTTGTTGATGGTTCCTTAATGTATATAATATAAAAATATAATCATTATCTTGTGGTTTACTCTTCAAATATCCATCCCCATATCTGAGTATACAAGAAAGTTGAGGGGAGTCCACTCCCGGTTTTTGAAAAAAAAATGCCACTTATCGATATACTGACTAGGTCATCATACAAGATCAGCATATTGTTACTGACCAATCACTTTTGCTTTAAAAACATTGTTTAACAATGAAGCGATGCAAACAAAGGTAGAGCCTGACAAGTGATGAAAAACGACTAATGGGTTTTTGTATTTATTCCATATTTATTAATTTATCATTTTTAGTTCATATTCACAACTCAAAATTCCTGATATTTTGAAAGTAATTCATTAGCAGAATTATATTTTAAAATATTTGTCTTTTCTCAATGTCTTTCTCTCTCTCAAAATAGATAGTTGAAATATCATATTCTTTTTTGTTTTTAACATCAGCCATATCGTACATATTGTATACCAGGGATTTTCCAGCCTTGCATCCAAACCTGCTGCGGTAGGCTCCAGGTTTCCTGCAATCCTAGTCTGGATAAACAGGTTTAGATAATGCATACGTTGTTCTTAATCTAAGGCGCTGTCACTGTTGTTTTGTGCCTGTCCATACTCTTATTATCTGCTCTTGCCCTGCTCATTATGGGTTTACTGTTCTTATATGGGCTATTCAAGACTCACCACCCCTAACCTTGACACTGCATGCTTGTTGTTCTTTGTTTCCCTCAATACAGCTAAGTGGGGTCTGCACACTGATTCAAGTCTAACAGCCCTGTTCTTCCTAAGCCCCTGTGATTTTCAAGAAAAAATATTTTAAAAATTATAAAATTGTGTAAAATCGTTCATATTCAGTGTCTAGTTTTTGATTATGCTTGTTTTTATCAGACAAAAACAAAACCAGATAGTAAACCAGGCAGTATAGTAAGCTCCCACTAACATTAAACTCATATCCAAATCTGTTAAGTGTACAGTTCTGTCTGATTGTGACACAAAACCAGGTGCCCCATGCCATAATTACTAAAACTAAAACTCAAACTAATATATATAAAAATAAAATAGAAATGTCTTTGTGAAATAAAAACTAAACTAAAACTAAAAATACATGATGAAGGAAAACTAAAACTAAACTGAATTTCTAAGTAAGGTCAGAAAAAATATAGAAATAAAAACTAATATAAAAAGGCAAAACTATAATAACCTTGGTGCCATCGTCTCTAACCTATATAACAAGCTGGTCTCACTACTGTCTTGTAGACTTTTCCTTTCACTCTTGCTGGTACCCATCTGTCACAAATCACTCCTGACACTCTTTTCCACCCATTCCACCCTGCCTGCACTCTCTTTTTCACCTCTCTTCCACACTCCCCATTACTCTGTAATGTTGATCCCAAATATTTAAACTCATCCACTTTTGCCAACTCTACTTCTTGCATCCTCACCATTCCACTGACCTCCCTCTCATTTACACACATGTATTCTGTCTTGTTCCTACTGACCTTCATTCCTCTCCTCTCTAGAGCATATCTCCACCTCTCCAGGATCTCCTCAACCTGCTCGCTACTCTCACTACAGATCACAATGTCATCTGCAAACATCATAGTCCACGGGGACTCCTGTCTAATCTCATCTGTCATTCTGTCCATCACTGTTGCAAATGAGAAATGGGTCAGAGCTGATCCCTGATATAATCCCACCTCTTTCTCACTTCCCTCATACACATCCTGTACAACTCTTACATACTTCTCTTCATTGTTATATTTCACATATGTGAACATCTGCCCTATGGTAATTCATACAAAGATAGCTTTCAGCATGCATATAGCAGTGAGATGCAACAAATAAAATCAAAATCATATTGGAAACTGAACTTATGATGTCACATTTCCATAAATATAAATTGAACTCATTGGCATTCATTATGAATTAAACCCTGCAGATATGACTCATGTGCATGTATGAAGAGAATCGGTCTAGTTTAGGTACCCATGTTATCCAATTGAAGAGTAACAGGCAACACAAACTTAATGTAAAAATCAGAGCCTTATGAAATTCTCCTAGAGTGAAAGAAGTCTGATTGTCATGGAGCTCTGCATTTTTCACTACACCAGGTGTGTGAAGCTGGAAACAACTTAAAATGAGTCGTCATCCTGAGTCAATCAGCACATAAATGACTTTCTTATTTCCAAGCAATTCAAAGAGAAGCGCTGAACTATATTATACCCCTGGCCAACTATGGTTCCCTTTGCAATTTTTTTATGTTTCCAATAATTTTATTTTGTATTGTATCTTCAAAGGAAAAAAATGTGTCTTTTTTTTCTTTTTAAAAAAGATGCAGTGCTCAGTGCCATGCAAAGTTCTTTGCTTAGATTGTGTCCCCTTCTTCCCAGTTTACCTTCATACATACATATAAGTAATCCTAATACTTGTGTTTGTAAATACATTGCATTATATTGCCTTCTATGACAAACATGGATTTCATTTACCTTAGAAACAATTGTAATGAAGTTAAACTGGATGCAAAGCCTTGAAATAAAACAATTGAAGCCAGGAATTTTCCTACTGCAGTTATCAAGGTAATACTTTTTTTAAAATATTAAAATCTTTAATTTCAGTGATCTCATGATCACAGCACAATATACTGTACGTTGTAACATAACTGCTACTGGATGATATTAGACATCTTGTACTACTAGTATGCTCAAACATTGTGTGAGAATCAAACACATTAACAGCATCTTTTTAGTTACAGTATAGTGTGTACTTCATCATGTTTTGTATCATCAACTAACTGGCCTCTTTAGAGCTAATATCTTTCCCCTGCATCAATTATATTAATGACAGACAGCAAAGGTTATATAAATGACCACATGGATGCAGCGTTTTTGTCATCACCCTGAGATGAGGCTGCCCGATTAGTGATCAAACTCTTTCTTCTGCTTTTCCATCAGCTAACTTTAATTATACCTCATAATCACTGCCACATTCACTTTTTTCAGCAGTCATTCTTAAGGCACTGTGTCACTTATCATCAAATAATTCAAGAAAAAAATACTATTCACTGTTCACAAGATCCAATGTTCTTCTATTGCTGGTGTAAAATAGTAATATTTTAAATATTTTAATCATTCCTTGCACATTTTCCATCCTTATAAAGAACTGCTCAACTTTAGTCTCAACATAGCTATTTTTTGTTGTTGTTGTGTCCACATTGTATTTTGCAAATTACTCATGTCTAGTGAAGCTGCAGCACAAAATAGCAAAAAGGATAAGCAAGCCTCAAAAATTTTCACCCAGACCAGAATTTCACTGAGTCTGAACCCAAAAAAAGTGTCACCCTAGGCATCCCACCTCCAAACTCGAAAACACAGGCATTGAAGGTCTGCAGAGGCCCAAAATGGGGCTCAGGCTTTTAAGAGTTCAAAATACTTTACATTCACAAAAATACACACAAATGCTCTTCAAGGAAAATGATACTGTGAAACCCTTAGCTTGAAAAGACATGACCAACAAAGAATCTTTATAAATGAAGAATTTATTTATACAAACAAAAGAAACACAAAAATGGCCAAACAGGAACTAGGCCAAAATGTTTTAAAATTCAATACAATACTCACAAATGATGATAGACCCCACAGGGATTCATCTCCTCCATCCGAATATAAAGATAGAGGAATGTCCCTCAGCAGTTGCATCATGGTGGCCCCACTTCCTTTGCTTCATCCACAAAAAGGTAGGAATGTAATATTGAGTTTCATATGCAAAACAATTAGACAATACATACTGTAACAAAAATTACATAAAAAACAAAAAATCCATCCATCTATTCATCCTCTTCCGCTTATCCGAGATTGGGTCACGGGGGCAGCAGCTTGAGCAGAGATGCCCAGACTTCCTCTCCTCGGCCACTTCTTTTAGCTCTTAGACATAGTCCCTGCAGCGTGTCCTGGGTCTTCCCCGGGGCTTCCTCCCAGTTGGACATGCCCAGAACACCTCAGCAGGTAGGCATCTAGGAGGCATCCTGATTAGATGCCCGAGCCACCTCATCTGACTCCTCTTGATGCGGAGGAGCAGCGGCTCTACTCTGAGCCCCTCCCGGATGACTGAGCTTCTGACCTTATCTTTAAGGGAAAGCCCAGACACCCTGTGGAGGAAACTCATTTCGGCCACTTGTATTCGCGATCTCATTCTTTCGGTCACTACCAATAGCTCATGACCATAGGTAAGGGTAGGGACATAGATCAACCTTACGGCTCAGCTCCTTTTTCACCATGACAGACTGATGCAAAGCCTGCATCACTGCGGACACGGCACCAATCCGCCTGTCGATCTCACACTCCATTCTTCCCTCACTCATGAACAAGACCCCGAGATACTTGAACTCCTCCACTTGGGGCAGGATCTTGCTACCAACCCCGAGAGGGCACTCCACCCTTTTTCGGCTGAGGACCGTGTTCTCGGATTTGGAGGTGCTGATTCTCATCCCACCCGCTTCACACTCAGCTGCAAACCGATCCAGAGAGAGCTGAAGATCACAGCCTGATGAAGCAAACAGGACAACATCATCTGCAAAAAGCAGTGACCCAATCTTGAGTCCACCAAACCGGACCCCCTCAACGCCCTGGCTGCGCCTAGAAATTCTGTCCATAAAAGTTATGAACAGAATCAGTGACAAAGGGCAGCCCTGGTGGAGTCCAAATCTCACTGGAAACGGGTTCAACTTACTGCAGACCAAGCTCTGACACTGGTTGTACAGGGACTGAACAGCCCTTATCAGGTGTCCTGTACCCCATACTCCCAGAGAACCCCCCTCAGGATTCCCCATGGGACACGGTTGAAAGCCTTTTCCAAGTCAACAAAACACATGTAGACTGGTTGGGGAAACTCCCATGCACCCTCCAGGACCAGCTGGTCCACTGTTCCACAACCTGGATGAAAACCACACTGTTCCTCCTGAATCTGAGGTTCGACTATCCGACAGACCCTCCTTTCCTGGACCCCTGAATAGACTTTTCCAGACAGGCTGAGGAGTGTGATCCTTCTGTAGCTGGAACACACCCTCCGGTCCCCCTTCTTAAAGGGGGGGCCACCACCCCGGTCTGCCAATCCAGAGGCACTGTCCCCGATGTCCATGCGATGTTGCAAAGATGTGTCAACCAAGACAGTCTTACAACATCCAGAGCCTTGAGGAACTCCGGGCGTATCTCATCCACCCCTGGAGCCCTGCCACCAAGGAGTTTTTTGACCAGCTCAGTGACCTCAGTCCCAGAGATGGGGGAGCCCACCTCTGAGTCCCCAGGCTCTGCTTCCTCATTGGAAGGCATGTTAGTGGGATTGAGGAGGTCTTAGAAGTACTCCCCCCACTGACCCACAACGTCCTGAGTCGAAGTCAGCAGCACATTATCCCCACCATATACAATGTTGACACTGCACTGCTTCCCCCTCCTGAGTCGCCGGATGGTGGACCAGAATCTCTTCGAAGCCGTCCGATAGTCGTTCTCCATAGGCTCCACAAACTCCTCCCACACCCGAGTTTTTGCCTCAGCAACCACCGAAGCTGCATTCTGCTTGGCCTGCCGGTACCTATTAGCTGCCTCCAGAGTCCCACAGGACAAAAGGGTCCTGTAGGACTCCTTCTTCAGCTTGGCAGCATCCCTCACTGCTGGTGTCCATCAACGGGTTCGGATATTGCCGCCATGACAGGCACCGACCACATTATGGCCACAGCTGCAGTCAGCCGCCTCAACAATAGAGGCATGGAACATGGCCCATTCGGACTCAATGTCCTCCACCTCCCTCGGGACGTGCCTGACCGGCATCCTCCCCCACCATTGAAGCCAACTCACCACCAGGTGGTGATCAGTTGACAGCACTGCCCCTCTCTTCACCCGAGTGTCCAAGACATGTGGCCGCAAGTCCAACGACACAACCAAGAAGACGATCATCGAACTGAGGCCTAGGTTGTTCTGGTGCCAAGTGCACATATGAACACCCCTATGCTTGAACATGGTGTTCGTTATGGACAATTCATGACGAGCACAGAAGTCCAATAACAAAACACCACTCAGGTTCAGATTGGGGGGCCATTCCTCCCAATCACGCCCTTCCACGTCTCACTGTCATTGCCCATGTGAGCAATTAAAGTCTCCCAGCAGAACGAGGGAGTCCCCAGAAGGTATGTCCTCTAGCACTCCAGGGACTCCAAAAAGTGTGGGTACTCCAGACTGCTGTTTGGCACATACGCACAAACAACAGTTAGGACCCGTCCCCCCACCCGAAGGCGGAGGGAGGCTACCTCATCCACCGGGGTAAACCCCAATGAACAGGCTCCAAGTCGGGGGGCAATAAATATGCCCACACCTGCTCTGGGCCTCTCACCAGGGGCAACTCCAGAGTGGTAGAGAGTCCAGCTCCTCTGAAGAAGATTGGCTCCAGAGTCCAAGCTGTGCGTCGCGGTGAGCCCAACTATATCTAGCCGGAACCTCTCGACCTCACGCACTAGCTCAGGCTCCTTCCCCTTCAGAGAGGTGACATTCCACATTCCAAAAGCCAGCTTCTGTAGCCAAGGATTGGACCGCCAAGGTCCCTGCCTTTGGCCACTACCCAACTCACACTGCATCCGACCTCCTTGGCCCCTCCCATAGGTGGTGAGCCCATGGGAAGGGGGACCCACGTTGCCTCTTTGGGCTGTACCCGGCCGAGCCCCATGGGTACAGGCCCGGCCACCAGGCACTTGCCATGGATCCCCACCTCCAGGCCTGGCTCCAGAGGGGGGCCTCTGTGACCCGTGTCCAGGCGAGGGAAATGCCATCCAAAAGCTTTATTCTTCATAGGAGGTTTGAACAAAAACAAACAATAAATATAAAATAATAATTCACCAGTAACCAGTAAAACAGCAAAAAGGAAAAAAAGGCATAAGCCATGGAACAAATCTGGCTATAACACAGCCTCAGTGACCGTAACAACACTGCGATTTCTTAGCAGTATTTTTTTTTTGTTTCTTCACCAAAACCAATCCTTTCTTTTGTGATCTTATTTCTGAGTGGCAACTAAATTGTGCTGCAAAGCGATTTACATTTCGGGCATTTTGGTAAACCTCACAGACACTTATTGGCCATTCCCACATAAGTAAAATTCTCACACTACAGCCCTTACACCAACAATATATATCGTTTTGAATGAAACTCAATGGGATGCTCTTCTGACTGGGTACATAAAATATTTGTTGGAACGAAATGTCTACATTTTGTCATTTATTACTGAAATATGAAAAAGGTTTCTGTTTTAATGATGTGTTTTCACAGATTATTGTAGAAATGGAACACACATGAAATGCATGTGTTTAAAAATAACGATCTATTATTTCCACTCTAAAACTCCAGCACTTTACTCCCAGATAATGAAGGCATGAGCTGGGAGAACTTTGTGTACATTCTGTGGCGGTGGGGGGATGGAATAGTAGGCTGCTTGCTGCTTCAGGGATTCTAGTGTTAATGTCAACTTAATATTATCTAAATCAAACCCACTTCATTATATCTCATTTCGTAACATTAAGAATATTGACTTAACTGCCTTCTCCAATGGATATGACAGGCTGCCCAGCAGCAACAATTTATTTACCCCAGATAAATTGGTTTCCAACTACAACAATGGACTATACAGCTTTTTAGATAACTTTGCCTCTTTGAAAACCCGGACTGTCTCTTTCACCCACTCTTCCCCCTGTTTTACACCAGCTTAAAACTACACCAGCTTAAAATTAAAGGCTGCCACTTTGAAAGCCTTTATGCAAAGACAGACATTGCTGTCCATAGGAATATGTATGATGTACACATGTGTGACTATGCGGATGCTCTGTCTGCAGCAACACCTCCATATTATGCAACACTAATTAGGTCTGGTGAAGGAAGTACTAGGGCTTTATTTTCTACTGTAAACAGCATCTTACGGCCAACTGACAATCTTCCACCACATTTTTACTGCACTGCTCAATGTAACTCTTTTATGACATTTTTAATACAAAGGATGGAAATATTCACCAGCAGTTGACCTCTTTAGGAAACTCTGCACACGAAACATTTTATGATGCTCCCTCATCTTTTCTTTCTAGTTGTAAACTCTCACCTGTGGAGGAAATATCTGGTATTAGAAAATCTAAGTGCTCTACCTGGCAGTTGGATCCACTTCCTACTCATGTGGTTAAATCCTGTTTGCCTTCTCTTTCCTTTTTAATCATACATTATTCCTTTATCTCTGGTCTTGTTCCTTTATCTCTCTAAATGGCTGTGATAACTCCAATTCTTAAGAAACCTAATGTAGATCCCTACAATCTAAATAATTATTGCCCAATCTCAAATTTACCTCTCCTTTCAAAAGCACTTGGAAAAATTGTTGCCATTGAGGTTCACTCTTACCTTACTGAAAACCATTTCAGTCTAGTTTTCGTCTGTTTCACGGTACAGAGACAGCCCTGGTTAAAATCACCAAGGACCTGCTTATGGAAGCTAACTCTGGGCTGTTAACAGTACTTGTACTCTTTGATGTGAGCTCTGCCTGTGACAAGATCTCTCACAATATTTTTCTAAAGAGGTTAAAATCGGTTGATATCATTGGCATTCCACATGCCTGGTTTAAATCTTATCTCTCTGTACTTATTTTGTACTGTTAAAAAAATTCAGATCTCAAATTTGCCCAGTTGTTAGGGGTGTTCCCCAGGGCTCTGTCTTAGACCCCTTCTATTTATTATTTACCTTCTGTCTCATGATCATGTTTTTAGGAAATTTCACATTCATTTCCACTGTATCCACTTTCCAGTTCTTTGTTTACTAAGCCTAATTCCACTCTTCCTCCTTCTTCAACTCTCTGACTGCTATTTTTAGGAAATTTCATGCTCATTTCCACTGTTATGCTGATGACATCCAGCTCTATCTGTCTGCTAACCCATAATTCCATTCTTCCACCTTCTTTCCTCTCTGACTGCTTGCAGGAAGTTAAATCATGGTTGTCTGTTAACTTTCTCAGATTAAATAGTGATAAAACAGAGGTTCTTCTGGAAGGAACTAAAACCATTTTTACCAAATGTGACAACAGTTCTCTGACTATTGATAATTCCTTCTTCTTCCAAGGTTAACAACAACATTTATTTATATAGCACATTTTCATACAAAAAGTAGCTCAAAGTGCTTTACATAATGAAGAATAGAAAAATAAAAGACACAGTAAGAAAGTAAAATAAGTCAACATTAATTAACATAGAATAAGAGTAAGGTCCAATGGCCAGGGTGGACAGAAAAAAAAACTCCAGATGGCTGGAGAAAAAAATAAAATCTGTAGGGATTCCAGACCATTAGACTGCCCAGTCCCCTCTGGGCAAAAGAGTTAACAGTTAAGGTATCATTCTCAATTGAACCTTAAAATTAAAGGCACATATTAATAACATTATTTGATCTGCATATGTTCCTTCTACATAATATTAGCTGTCTACGTCTGTCTCTTACAGCTAGCAGTACTACTATTCTTGTACATGCTCTGGTTATATCTCATATTGATTATTGTAATTGTTTTCCTATTATTACCAGAACATCTTCCATTGAACACATTATTAATGTCCTGCAGCAACTTCACTGGCTCCTTTTTAAATACCACATTGATTTTAAGATTCTGCTTTTAACTTTCAAGATCTCTGTAATCTGGCACCTCCAAATCTCTCTGACCTTCTTCATATCTCCACTCCTTCCTGTATTCTTAGATCCTCCTCCTCCTCTCATATTATACCTTCTGCTCTCCTGACTACTATGGAGTTTAGAGCTTTTAGTTGAGCAGCCTTTTTAAGCTTGCTTATTTGATGTAAATTTTAGTTGATTTATTTCATTTCAATGCTGCATTAACAGGTTTTATTGTAACTGTAATATTTCATTTATTTTATATTGTGACTATTGCTATTAATGTGTTTTGTAAGGTGACCATTAGTATCTTGAAAGGCACATATAAATATAATTTTAAAAAGTATTTAAAAAAATCAGGCAGCAAGTGTATTTAAACTAGGATTCCTTCTCTGGTTGGCCATTTTTATATCTGTGTTGACTATTGTTTATGGTAGCATTGTTGTTTGTTTAGTTTCATTATGTTTAAGCATCTTTTATTATGTGCCTTGTGTTTTGTTAGTGGTTTACCAAGGAGGATGGCCAACTGCCCATTACTGTCAAGAGACTACCCTCTGCTCTATTAAGGTGGCGACAACCCACAGTTCCTTGAGGTTCATTCTGAATGTGCTCATAATGTTGATGAGTTTCTATTATGATTTCAGTGTTTTTGCGATTTACTGATTTTTTTTTTTAACCAGTGCTCTGTTTTTGTGACCTACCCACTTGGATTTAAGACTGGGACTTTGTTTACTTTTAGGATTGCCTTTTGAAAGCATTGCCTCCTGTGTTTTTTCTGTTATGCTCCTCTAAGCTTCTTTTAATGCTACAGATCATTTTTGTTAAAAATCAATCATTTATTTATAAAGATTCCTTGTTGCCCTTTTTGTACGGCTATCCAGGGTTTGACGGCAATTTCCCCCAGTGAGAATTTTGAGCCATTGTTTAGGACTTTTGTGCTTGGAAACTCTCAAGCTTATAACATTAAATGTTTTCCAACAGATAAATACACAGATAGATAGTTATGAAAGGTGCTATATGTTAGATAGAATAATAGATGGGCAGGTAGATAGAAAGGTACTGACATCAGTAAATTCTTAAGATCAACATTGAATTCTCTTTTTCTTTTGATGATGTTATGGGATAAGATGCTTTGAAAAGTTTTTAATAAGAGTGTGTAGGATTTTAATAGCCACCAGTGCTTATTGGTGTTCATTTTTTAGGCTGTAAAATTTGAAATGGAGTTATCTATTGCTTTTTTATTTAGAATGTTTCACATTTTTATGTAACACATAGTATAACAGAACTATTGAACACAGACAGGAGACAACCATAGACGAGATGCGTGCTGATTGCAGTGTCCACTAATATACATATCAACAGTTACGTTCATATTTATTCTTTAAATGGTGCCAGCCCCTAGACTGAGGGTTTCTGGTTCTAAAAATGTAACAGACAGACGGAGATACAGGTCTACTGAGGTGTTGTTCTCAATAATTTGCTCGCCATTTGTGCCAAAATCAGTAGGGTCTTTTATGTGACACTGCAAACACAGTTCTTGGAGGAATCAGGGGATTTAGGCAGTGTTGGGGTATACAGGCTTTATATTTAGGAGAGTACCATGTTCTCATATTTATATATTAAACTAGAATGTCCTTATAGAAAAGGCTGAGATCTATCAGAGTTTATGCATTCTGTCAACCTTTTATTTTTACAGATTACTTCAGGGATACCAATAGAGTTCATAGAGTTTATCATCAAGTGCTTCCATGAGAACCATGAATACAATGAGGACTGATCATTTATGTTAGGTAGAATGCCTAGAGGGGGCTGGGTAGTCTCATGGCCTGGAACCCCTGCAGATTTTATTTTTTCTCTAGCCGTCTGGATTTTGTTTTTTCTGTCCTCCTTGGCCATCGGACCTTAACTTTTATCCATCCATCCATTATCTAACCCACTATATCCTAACTACAGGGTCACGGGAGTCTTCTGGAGCCAATCCCAGCCAACACAGGGTGCAAGGCAGGAAACAAACTCCGGGCAGGGCGCCAGCCCACCACAGCCTTACTTTTATTCTATGTTAATTAGTGTTCTCTTATTTTAATTCTTACTTTGTCTTTTTTTCTCTTTCTTCATCATGTAAAGCACTTTGAGCTACATTATTTGTATGAAAATGTGCTATATAAATAAATGTTGTTGTTGTTGTAAAGAGAAGAGAGAAGCATTCTTGGAGCAGTCAAAACAGGGCTTAGTGTTGCCATCATTTTAGCATTTGTCACAAGGCATATTGCCATTAATACTCCACTAAATGGACTCAGTTATAAGCTTTTCACTAATCAGCCTGTGTGAGCAGAAATGAAATTCCTACTTAGGTTATTTAAACTTCATCAGATGATGTTCTTGTAAGACTAAAATTATATCATAAGCCTATTAAATAATTTCTTTCACTCATCCATCAATACCCACATCCTTCTGAATAATGAATCATTTACTAAAGAATATGAATGATTGATTTGCTGTTTAAACAACACTTTTTAATGCTTCTTACAGTACGGTTAGTCGGACAGAAACATTTCAAAGATTAATGTTTCGTAGAAATTATTAAACTATTCATATCCTTTCTTACATTTCATAAGAATGTAGAGTTAGCATAATAAGATGATAATGCTGAAAAACACTATTAAATACAAATAAATAATTTACTAGGGTTGTTCTTCAAACTGTTCCTCTTTTCCCAAGGTTCTCCACTTCTTTGTCTTTTAACTGCTCTGAGATCTTTAAATTCAAGTATACAATAAATCATTTATTACACATATATTGCTGCGGAATAAGCCTCAACACCATCCAACTGAATCTCAGAATTATTTAGAGACATTTTCAGTTTTTGAAAAGTCAAAGCGAACTTTATTGTCATCTCAACCATATACAAGTATACAGATAGGCGAAATTGCGAAGCTCATGGTCCACAGTGTAACAACATGAAGTGCAAATAATAAATTAAAAATAGAATTAAAATTTAAATTTCAAATTAAAACACAAACAAGACAAGACATTGCGCAAAGGCAAGACAAAGAAGTAGCAGCAATATTGACGTGTAGTAAGCAATATCAACATTGATGCAATTTATGGTATTTGCAATCTAGATATATAAATATAGTCAATAGATATGTAATATAATAAATAAATAAATAATTGATATAGATATACAGAAATTATCAGTGTATGATAATAGTTGTTTAAGACGTGTAAACAATGACAGGTCAGAATGTTTCACAGCAGAAGGATATCAAGAGTGTCAAATACTTAAAGGTCAGTATGAGATTTTCAGTTCTTTTTTTACATGCACACTCGTCTTTACAGGAAAGTGGCTTGCATGTATAAAAGTTCTGTTTTTAGAGGCAGTTGAGGCAGTGTGGAAGATCCCAGGTGGCAGAATTGTGCTAAGGAGTCTGACAGCTTGAGGGTAAAAACTATCCTACAGCCTGGCAGATCTGGCTTTGATGCTACAGTATCTTCTCTTGGATGGCAGAACTGTGAAAAGTCCACATGAGGGGTGCAAGGGGTCCTGCACAATGCTGCAGGCCTTGCGGACACTGCGTTTGTAAAATATGACCTGTAGAGGAGAGGCACCCCATTAATGTTCTCTGCCGTCTTCACTATCCTTTGCAGGCGCTTGTGGTCAGATATGTTGCCGTTGCCATACCAGACAGTGATATGGCTGGGCAGAACACTCTCAATGGTGCCTCTGTAGAACATGGTGAGGATGGAAGGGGGAAGACTTGCTTGCTTCAGCCGCCTCAGGAAGTGTAGTCTCTGCTGCTCATTTTGATTAGTGATGAGGTGTTATGCATCCCCGTAAGTTCCTCAGTGATGTGCACACCGGGGAACTTGGTACTCCTAACAGTCTCTACATCTAAACCATTGATGCTGAGTGTGATGTGGGCAGGATGTGATTTTCTGAAGTCCATGATTATCTCTTTTGTCTTGTCGACAAGCCGTTCCACCTCATCTCTGTATGCTGTTTCATCATCCCTGCTTATCAGCTGGGCGAAAAGCAGTGGACTAAGCACGCAGCCCTGTCGCACTCCAGTGCTCAGTGTGCTGGAAGTGTTGCAGCCTATCTGAACTGACTGGGGCCTCCCTGTCAAGAAGTCCAGGATCCAATTACAGAGAGCTTTTGAGGGATGATTGTGTTGAAGGTGGAGCTAAAGTCTATGAATAGCATCCTGACATATGTGTCTTTTTTATCCAAATGTGTCAGGGAGAGGTGAAGAGCAGTGCATATGGCTATAAAATGAAGGACTTTTTATTAATTTGATGGACACAGCCACATTCATATATTAGTTTTGCCACTCCCCCGTGTTTCAAGTATGTCTCCTGTTACTTGAGAATGGAAACAGAGGCATGCTTTTCTGATGCTTGTTGCTAATTCAGCCACATACTGCCACAGACTCTTAAGGCTTTGCTCCTGTGCTTTTCTCGTTGTGTATAATTTTATCATGCAGGCCTTGTTGGTTCCCTACTCTATGTCAATATGTAAAATATTCTGCAAATGTCTTAGGCCACCCGTGATACTACTATTATGTAGTTCTTTCACAAGTAAATAAACACTCACATCCAGGTAACTAGCTTTAAAAATATTCTTAGGTGGCCTAAAACATCTACATAGCACTATGTATATACTACACACACACACACACACAAATACATATATTACATATTGTGGGATACAGCCCGAACACAGAGAGGTACTGTAGACATCATTCAAAGCACCACAACATGTTTATTCACAGAAATATTTACAAATGTAACACAGTACACAACCCACTTTCACCCCAAAGTCCAGGCCTTTCCAATGCCTCACTCTCTTCAAGTTCGCCTCCACTCCTCTCCTCCGAGCTCCGTCCTCTTCCATCCAACTCCAGCCATTGAATGGAGGGAGGCGGCCCCTTTTATTATCACCCGGACGTGCTCCAGGTGCCTCCCAATGAGTGCTGGCCGGCACTACTGGGTGCCCCTGGTCTTTTTCCCCCCAGCACTTATGGGTGTGGCGGAAGTGTTGAGGGCCAGGGCTCCTCAGGCTTTCGGGCACCCCCTGGTGGTGACCACGGGCCCCAAAACCACCAGGGCGATCACCCCCTCATGGTCTGGAGCAGACATAATCCCTCCTCCAGTCTTTCTGGGTGTCCCGGCTGGGTACCACCCCCAGTCACTTGCCACAATATATACACACACACACCCTATATACACATACAGAGTGTACAGCCCATCCATACAGAGTTTGGCGTGTTGCCTCACAGCTTCTTAATCCTTGTCCCATTGCAGATTTATTATATAATTGCTGCATAGTTGGTACTTAACCTTTGCCACTTAAATAAGATCAGTAGGTAAAGTAGTATGTAATATACAACTTAGTCAGTACATACAAACCCTTAAAGTTTTGAATGGTGTCCTGGAAATGAATGGCAAGAGTCTCTATTCAGGGTGAACTTCAAACTCATGTCTAGAAGTGCTTTATTCATTTCTGAGGGGAGGTTATATATACACAGCTTAAATGGCGCCTATTCTAGATTTTAATTGTAGAAGCAGATGTGATGTACTGTGGTCATAGTATCTCTCACAGACGTAAGCTGGCAGACTACAAAGGTGATGAAATCATTATCTTAAGACAAGCAGGGTTCAAAGCCAATTATCAAACTATCATGTAAGAAAGCCCAATATTCCAGTCTTAGATAACCATACCAATAATTTGTCAAACCAGAAAGAACAAAAAAAAAACTCACGAAAGGGTTTAGAAGTTGTCTACAAAGTAGGATGTTGAGTACAACGCAGCTCTGACATAAATACTACTGCAGCAATGATGTAATTTGATACAATGTTTGGGGGTATGTCCTTAGCAACAGATGCCAATGTCATAGGAACAGGTCCACAAACTTGTTCCACCTATAAAACAAACAAAATGGCATTGCACAAAAAACAAAATATGACTGTAACAAAAAAAAAATTACAAATCTCAAATCAAAACAAAACTCCAAAAAATAATATGAAACTAAGTTGAACATGTTTCAAAATCACAGAAATAAATAACAAATCCTGGTGAAAAATTGGCTAAATGTTACAATATTATATATACAGCTCCTGACTAGAAAATGTTAATCACAAACACAGAACATTTCAAAGCGCTTAGAAATAATAAATGTTTCATACAGTTTACTACATTACAGTTCCCAAACTGAAACAAGTTTGTCAAGAGCATGCACAGTGTCTGTCTAACCAGAGGTTGGAGGCAGTGAGAGCTCATTTTTTTTGAAAGGATGTAACAAAGACCACTTATTACTGGGCAACTAGGCTCACAATTTCAGTAGATAGATAGATAGATAGATAGATAGATAGATAGATAGATAGATAGATAGATAGATAGATAGATAGATAGATAGATAGATAGATAGATAGATAGATAGATAGATAGTGTGACCAAAAGGTTGTTCCCCAGAGCCCGACACCATACACAAGTACACTAACACAGTTAAGGTTACAAGTGAACTGTAGTTTATTAAACGGAATACCTTTCACAGATTCTTCCTCCAACACTAGTAATTACAAGCACAATCCAATACAGTATTTCCTCCACTCTCCTCCAGACAAGCCTTGTCCTTTATCTCCCTACTCCAGCTCCCAGAATGAGGTGACAAGCCTCCTTTTATCTTGGACCCAGGAGTACTTTTGTTGACATAGCATGGATATTGCCCATAGCAAGGAGGTCCTCTCCCAAAAGCACCCCTTGGCAGCATCCAAGGACCCCAACACGGTTGCACTTCTATGCCACAAATCCCAGGCAACCCTGCAGGTGTCCAAACTGGGCACTGCCACTTCTGGTTCTAGGGGCCTATTCATTAATTGTTCCTCCTCAATGGGACAGCAATATAGGATATTCCCTGCCAGGTTGTGCCTCCATTCTTGTATTCCTTCCATTGCACTGTCCTGGATAGGTAAGGAACAATCTCAAACCCAGTTGGAATGCCAGTCTACCCACTCCTGTACTTACAATAGATAGATAGAGCTTTATACCAATATTGAGGAGAACTTTCAAATGTTTGTGCAGAATCTTTCCTTAACAAGTTTTCAACAATGTCCATGTGTTTTTCCTAAGCTCATCTTAAGCTAACAGCCTGGGTCAATTCTACTAATTCCTTTCATAATTTGAAACACTTAGATCATGTTGATAGATAGAGAGATGGATAAGGCACTCTATGAAAGATATTGATCCCTAGGTGCAATGTTACTGCAGCTTAAGAATAATAATTACGGTCAGATAAATATAGAAACTTAATAGAGTAATGTCTAATCAGTGGAATAAATACATACATGTAAGCAGAATGTAGATACATACTGTACAAAAATAAATTATCACATTATATATTTCAATTGATATTAAAGAGGCACAAACACTTTCTAGCCAGATGATATGTTGTATAGTTTTATGGAAGCTGGCAACAAAGTTCTATGATAGCGACCCCTAGAGTATAGTGTTAAACTTAATCTTATGCTGTATATTTTCAGAAGATGAGCAGTGTGTTATGTGGAGGGTGTTGGATGTTGCTAACCACAGTAATTATCTAGGCTCCTTCTTCCATTTTGTCCAGGCTAGTCTGCACTATTGAGCTGTCTTTCCTGATTAGCTGACTTACAGTAAGTCTGTTGTCATCTCCTGCTGTCATGCAGCTTTCCTAATATACTACCAAGTAAATAAAGGAACACATTTGCAAACACAGACAGACAAAGATTATGGGTTTTTTCACCTACATTTTACAGATATGCATATTAGTTTCAATCCGGACTGTAAATTGGTCAAATGTGGGTGTGCTCAGTAATGTTGTTTCTTACCTACCACAAAAGCTGCCAAGAGTATAGGGTTGGCTGAAGGCATCTCAGAATAACAGAGACAACTTACTTTTTTTAACGTGACAGTATTAACCTTGTACACTTAAATGCATTATTAAAGTTTGCCTAAGAAGACAGGCAACTATTTATGTCAGCATTTTTTTGAAGATGTCACTAAATTGAGCTAGCAGAATCGGTATTTGTGCCCATCTGCTGCCTTCTGAAACAGGAAACCACAGTGGCATACATAAAATTGCAGCAGTTTCTGATGATGATGATTTTACTCTTAAAGAAGATGGATGCCATGTAAAAGTCCAGAGTGCTTACACTCAATTTTTGTAGCAGGTTGCACTCTACCTTCCTAATGCTGTCTGGCAATACTGGACTTGTAAGTATTTTAGCATATTCACATGAAAAATTGAGAAATTCAATGGATTTGTAAGCTTTTAAAACATTTATAAATAAATGATTAGCTCTGATTGTTTTAATTTTTTGACCTGTGCCACATTAGCAAAGTATCTTTCACAAACATACTTCTGACTTCTGTTGCTTCTGCTATTCATTTTATAACTTCAAAATACAGTAGAAGCAATGAGATGTTATTACTTGCTTCAAGTATTTTTAAAATTACAATTTTTGAATACAAAATAAAGTGAGTTTCACGCATTTAAGATGAGTGTGTAACTCCAGCACGGCTGTTTGGAAATTCAGATCATATGAAAAAGCAGGAGGCATTTGACTAGAGTTATGAGGTATATGGAAAGGCCTCTCCATAAATACGCTGGTGCATGAAATGTTAAGATTTACAAACTTAAAGCTGAAAGGTTTATAATGTTGTAATGTAATCTTATGATGCATTCTGCTGTGTTACATCAATAAAGAATATGTTAATCCACACAAATAAATAAATAAATAAAGAGAAAATAGTTTCACAAATGCCTAGATACTCAGGAAGCGAAGAGCATTGTGCTGGTGAGAAATAAGACATGACATTTATTTTGCTAAAAAGTTAATTCAGTCTATTTGGATACAGTAGTCAGAGCTTTATTAAAATGTTCAACTGATCCTGTGCTTTAAAGAAATTACTTGCATAATACAGTTCCTTTTTTCCAAAAAAGCTCCCTAATCCTAAATAGACAAATACAGTTAGGTCCATAAATATTTGGACAGAGACAACTTTTTTCTAATTTTGGTTCTGTATATTACCACAATGAATTTTAAATGAAACATCTCAGATGCAGTTGAAGTGCAGACTTTCAGCTTTAATTCAGTGGGTTGAACAGAAAGATTGCATAAAAATGTGAGGCAACTAAAGCATATTTTTAACACAATCCCTTCATTTCAGGGGCTCAAAAGTAATTGGACAATTGACTCAAAGGCTAGGTGTGGGCCAGTCTATCGTTATGTCATTATCAATTAAGGAGATAAAAGGCCTGGAGTTGATTTGAGGTGTGGTGCTTGCATGTGGAAGATTTTGAAGTGAGCAGACAACATGCGGTCAAAGGAGCTTTCCATGTAGGTGAAAGAAGCCATCCTTATGCTGCGAAAAGAGAAAAAACCCATCTGGGAAATTGCTACAATATTATGAGTGGCAAAATTTACAGTTTGGTACATCCTGAGAAAGAAAGCAAGCACTGGTGAACTCAGCAACGCAAAAAGACCTGTGGCCTCATGTATAACGCCGTGCGTAGAACTCACACTATAACATGGCGTAAGCACAAAAACCGAAATGTGCTTATGCACAGAAAAATCCAGATGCAGGAATCTGTGCGTACTCCAACTTCCACGTTCTTCCGCTACATAAATCCCGATCAGCTTGAAAACTAACGCTCATGCACGCGCTTCATGTAACGACCCAACTCCTCCCAGAATTACGCCTCTTTGAATATGCAAATCAATATAAATCACCCTTAAGCTCAGCTGTCTGTGAAAAGAAAATGGGAAAAGCACGGGGTAAATATAAGAATTTCAGCGAATACCAAATGGAGGCAAAGGAAAAACGTACTATTTGTTCAAATAAACCGTGGTATAATCAACAAAAGGAAGTGGATCGACTGACATAGCATGTTGGAGAAACTTGAAAGCTCACGTTCACAAAATTGCACAGTGCCAGAAATAAAAAAGAAGTCACATATCAAAGTCGCCGTGAAAAGCCGAGTCGTAGCCCACTGTCTGAGTGTCACATGACAGCTTATTAGGGTACAGAGAAAAAAAAAAGGCACACAGTGGGGAAAAAGCATGAAATGTCAACTTCAATCTTGAAATTTCCACTTTAATCACGTAGTTTATTTGTCATTAAAATAGAACATCATAAACTTCATCTTAAAATCATTTAATTAACCAGTTTCTCCAATCACATCGTAATTAAAGTAGCACGTTAAATGCTTTGTTTTGTATTTGATCTTCTATGTGCTCTATGTGTGTGAATCACTACATGCTTCTTAATCCGGCTCTCTTACTGAGATGTATACGTGATATAATTTTTATGATGATATGAGTTAAAGCACGTTATTAAACATGAGTTTCACGGCGCAGTGATTGTGTGCGACCTTCGATGAAATAATTTATTGCAGCAGTACTCAGGGGCGGCTCTAGGCTTGTGGTGGCCCTGGGCAGAGGAAGAATTGGTGGCTCCTGCGCCCACCAATGTCAATAAGGTAGCTTATGCACGGTGGATGGCCACGTCCGTTGCGGACACTGCATAGCCGCCTCGTGCTCATGACACAAGCATTTAACTTTTGCCGAGTGCATTTAAAGTTCTTGGGATGAAACTGTTTCTGAACCATGAGGTCCGTACAGGAAAGGCTTTGAAACGTTTTGCCGTGGCTGAGACAGTGTGTGCTTGATGCTGTATACCGATAATTCTCTTTCCGATCAGCCGCTGCTGTGATTAACACTCAGATACAGTGATAGAAATACTCCGAGTGGCGCAGTGAGAGTAATATGGAAAAAGATGATTCGCTGTGGCAACTCCTAATGGGAGCAGCTGAAAGAAGAAGAAGAAGAAGGTGCAGTGAGAGTAACAACGCTAAAGCAGTTCTGGTATTTGGAATACTATGGCTATTCCCTGGACCATTTTATTGTTACAAGTTAATTACAATCAAATGTGTTACACTAATAAACAATATGTGGTTAGTTTCAGTGTATTTATAAAGCCGCATCAGGAAAATAAGGAGTAACCACACAGGAACAGTAGCATTGCTTTGACGCTGGGTGCCGCCAGTCTGCAAAACCGAGCAGAGAACTTGCGTACGACAAGATATGAGGTACCGTGGAAAAGTGCGTGGGTTTACGCCAAGTGTAGGTTCTTACGCAACATTTCTGTGCGTACGCACCGTTTATACATGAGGCCCCTGGACATCCACGGAAGACAACAGTGGTGGATGATCGCAGAATCATATCTACGGTGAAGAGAAACCCCTTCACAACAGCCAACCAAGTGAACAACACTCTCCAGGGGGTAGGCATATCGATATCCAAGTCTACCATAAAGAAAAGACTGCATGAAAGTAAATACAGAGGGTGCACTGCAAGGTGCAAGCCACTCATAAGCCTCAAGAATAGAAAGGCTAGATTGGACTTTGCTAAAGAACATCTAAAAAAGCCAGCACAGTTCTGGAAAAACATTCTTTGGACAGATGAAACCAAGATCAACCTCTACCAGAATGATGGCAAGAAAAAAGTATGGAGAAGGCGTGGAACAGCTCATTATCCAAAGCATACCACATCATCTGTAAAACACGGTGGAGGCAGTGTGATGGCTTGGGCGTGCATGGCTGCCACTGGCACTGGGACACTAGTGTTTATTGTTGATGTGACACAGGACAGAAGCAGCTGAATGAATTCTGAGGTGTTCAGAGACATACTCTCTGCTCAAAACCAGCTAAATGCAGTCAAATTGATTGGGCGGTGTTTCATGATACAGATGGACAATGATCTAAAACATACAGCCAAAGCAACCCAGGAGTTTATTAAAGCAAAGAAGTGGAAAATTCTTGAATGGCCAAGTCAGTCACCTGATCTTAATCCAATTGAGCATGCATTTCACTTGTTGAAGACTAAACTGATTACAGCAATGTTTTGTCATCATGTAACTCAGTTGGAATCCCAATTAATTTTACTGAATCAGCCCGCAATCTAGGTGTTATCTTTGACTCTAGCATGTCATTTAAAGCGCATATTACAAAGTCGTCCAAAACATGTTTTTTCCATCTTAAAAATGTTAGGAAATTAAGGCGCTTTCTAAATAAACAGGATTGTGAGAAATTAATTCATGCATTTATCTCTAGTAGGATTGACTACTGCAATGCGGTGTTCACTGGCTGTTCAAACTGTTCTCTCTACAGCCTCCAGTTAATCCAAAATGCCGCTGCAAGAATTATTACAAGAACAAGAAAATATAAACACATAACCCCAGTTCTTAAATCTTTACACTGGCTCCCAGTTAAGTTTAGGGCAGATTTCAAAATCCTCCTTTTAACATATAAAGCATTAAATGGCCAAGGTCCGGCTTACTTGTCTGAACTTATCATGACTTACAAACCTGAGCGCACATTAAGATCTCAAGATGCCGGTCTGCTTAGGATTCCAAGGATTAATAAAATAACAGTGGGAGGTCGAGCTTTTAGTTACAGGGCCCCTAAACTGTGGAATGGTCTTCCTGCTTCCATAAGAGATGCCCCTTCGGTCTCAGCCTTTAAATCCCGGCTGAAGACTCACTACTTCAGTTTAGCATATCCTGACTAGAGCTGCTGATTAACTGTACAGACTGCATCTCTGTTGTTAGTCATTAGCACTAAAACATAAGTAACATGATAATTATATTTGAATACTAACCCTCACCTATTCTGTTTCTTTTCTCGGTACCCAAATGTGGCAATTGGTGCCACGGCCCACTTGCCAAGTTGTTTGCCTGCCTATGGTAAAGTCATCCCTGATGGAGGATCACAGGAATCATGGGAAAGAGGGGTCCTTTCATCGAGCAACGTTTCAGCCGTGGCATGGCCAAATGGGGAGGCAGCTAGATGGATGAGGTCTCCAGGACTCTAAAAATATCCAAACCTAATTATGTCATATCATCTACTGTTAAACCGTACTTCTAAAATTTTTATTATTATGCTGTATTAAGGAATTGTTCTGTTCTGTGTATTGTATTGTATTGACCCCCTACTTTTGACACCCACTGCACGCCCAACCTACCTGGAAAGGGGTCTCTCTTTGAACTGCCTTTCCGAGGTTTCTTCCATTTTTCCCTACAAGGTTTTTTGGGAGTTTTTCCTTGTCTTCTCAGAGAGTCAAGGCTGGGGGGCTGTCAAAAGGCAGGGCCTGTTAAAGCCCATTGCGGCACTTCCTGTGTGATTTTGGGCTATACAAAAATAAACTGTATTGTAAACTGTATTGTATTGTAAACTTCAGACAGAAAGGCCCACAAACAAACAGTAACTGAAAGCCACTGCAGTAAAGGCCTGGCAGAGCATTAAAAAGGAGGAAACCCGGCATCTGGTGATGTCTATGAGTTCAAGACTTCAGGCTGTCATTGTCAGCAAAGGGTTTTCAACCAAGTATTAGAAATGAACATTTTATTTCCAGTTATTTAATTTGTCCAATTACTTTTGAGCCCCTGAAATGAAGGGATTGTGTTAAAAACAGGCTTTAGTTGTCTCACATTTTTATGCAATCTTTTTGTTCAACCCACTGAATTAAAGCTGAAAGTATGCACTTCAACTGCATCTGAGTTGTTTCATTTGAAATTCATTGTGGTAATGTACAGAACCAAAATTAGAAAAAATTGTCTGTCCAAATATTTATGGACCTAACTGTAACTTATAATGATTCAGATAAAAAATATTAATGAATACTTTGGTGGTTCTAATGTACAGGGTGGTCCAGATCTAATTATGCAGATCCAGATCGCCTGGATGACTTTGATTTATGCAGGGACGATTCCAGTTTGGCGCAAAGACGATTCTTCATGTCGTCAGTTTGCACACTTCTCGATGGTCCGGGATTTTTTGGGTGATTTTCTATGTAATAAATTTAATAAGTTATAGCATAATGAAAATTGCATAATTCGATCTGGACCACCCTATAGATGGATAGCAAGGAAAGTGTGGCCTATTTCACTAATACAGCATTTGCAGAAGTAACAACTCCACCACCAGGCTTGCTAACTAAAAAATGTCCTTCTGCCAGTAGATATAGCAGAGGATTATGAGGTGCATTTTTTGAATAAGAGAAATGTGGAGCAAGCCTGTTAATTCAACAATTATAGAATACTACAAATGTCTTCCTCTGAGTTGAAAAAAATTATATTATCTTGAGTAAATGTGACTAAGTAAAAAAAAAAAACTTTAAAGCTTAAGAGTGTGTAATTGCAGAAAGGGGTACAGAACAATAATCAAACCTATTAGATGTTTTACTAGACAATACTTTATTTAAATTATGCAATCATAATGGCAAAATAAGGGATTTAAATAAAAAATGAGTGGTAAGAATAGGCTTGTATAGCATATTAAGGAAAAACTCAACTTATTAACAAGAACAATGACAAGAGACTTCATAATAAGCACATCAATTTAACGCACTGGGCTTTTATAAGAAGCAATTCACCATCTCTAGGAAATGAATAAGCCATAGAAAGAACACTTCATAAATAAGATGCTGTGGTTTAACAGGTTGATGGTTGGACAGTAGCAATGGTCATGTGAAGAATTAATTTCATCGTATTTACTCATTTCTGCAACCGTTGTTCCTTTTGTTAAAATGTGCATGACTCTAATTGTCTGAATGTACAGTATCTCAACGAAGTAGCAAATTTTACGATGCCTGAAGCAGGAATGATGATGGGAAAGTATCAATTGGAACCATGCATTGGCAGTAAAGGGAGGAGACTAAGCACAGGATGGAAGTGATAATAAGAAAGGAAAACTGGTAGGTTTGCGAAAAAAAGAGTTACAACAAGAGGAGACATTAAGTAAGTAGATGTAGAAGAGGAAAAGACAGCCTACCTTAAGATGGCGTAAGCAAAGAAGTTGTCATACCTCCAGGAGACTGGGTTGTTTCCTTGGAGACTTTTTCCTAGTGCTCCAGTGTCTCCATGCCAAAGATGCATGTCTTAGATTTACTGTGGTGGGATGAGACAGGTTTGTAGTGCAACATTAAATAATTAATTCAAAGTGAGCTGGCTCCAAGCAGGTTCAAGTACACATGAAATCATGTATTTCACATGCCATTCCAATGTTGATTGAGGTGCTTTGTTCATTCACATGCAGACGTGAACGAGTGAATCAAATGTTTCATTTGTGTGAGTTGGTGATTGCAGCTCCTGCACCTGACCACAGTTTATAAGGGAGTCTGAGATTATGAAAAGGGAAGAACAAGAGAACATAGGTTAAAGAAAGAGAGAACGAGAGGCAGGATTAGGAGAGCCCATGCTGTGAGGAATGGAGGTAGGTGGTTGGGCGTGACCTCTAGAGAGAGATGCATGTGACCAGCTGTCAATGGGATTGATGAGGATATTCCTATGAATCGATGTGTGAGAGTAGCAGCAGAGCATTATGCTGTGTCTCCTGCAGCGGGAGCTATGTGTGCAGCTCAGGATGGACAACAAAGGATTGGCAATGGGGACCCGAGCCAGGATAAATGGATGACTGCATCACTACATTAGATTGGTCTCCTCTCACTGCAAGAACCTGGTGGGGTAAGTAGAGGAGATGCCAAGTTTTAGAATGATGCACTGGGGCTCCTGGTTTTAATGGAAGGTTTTCTACCTCATTGATTATACATTATTTTTAATTAATAGTTATTTATTGATTATTTTTTTGATTTTTAACTTCCACTTTTCAATTTGTATTTATGGACTATTTATTTATTTATTGGACCACTACACTAACTTTGCACTTCTGGGGTATTGAACCCATGACTAATTGTTTTAATAAAGGCATTGAATTGCTTCACACCAATCCTTGTCACTGTTTGTGTCCCCATTTCCCCGGCTTATCTACCAATTACGTTATTGATGGCTCCGGGTTCAAGCTGCAAAAGATCATGGACTATCCCATGTGGGTTTTAAATTAGATCCATTTGAATGACTGTGTTTGAACTGATGCCTCTCAAAAGGATCTCTATAATGCTGAAAAGGAATAACCTGATTTGAAAATGAATGAATTAATTATTTTCTTTTGATTATTTTACTGTACCTTCTGACTTACCTTTGAATTTCTTTTAACTTCCTTTCTGTAAGTACAAGTATTTTTTCTTTCTCTTGCTTACTAATCTTAATTCTTTTCTTTTAACCATTGTTTCCCATTAATCCTACTAAGTTGAATTCACATTTAATATTTGCCATTTGGTGCTATGACCTTCCTGAATGCTTTGCCCTCAAAGTGAAATTTGGACACAAGAACAGAAGAAAAGAAGAAATGTGACCACAGGCAGCGCCTGACATGAAGTCTTACTTTAAGAAAACACTACTTTAAGGACAGTACATCATGCACCCTAAAGACCTTAAGGACTTACCACATTCTCTGTTAAAAAGCGCCCACCTGGAAAACATTCCCAGTTTGAAGGGCCCCCCAAATTAAATCTTTTACTACTTTCTGAAACTGACTACAGCATTTCTTGTTTTATGGGGTACCCTAAGATAACTAGTTCCTATTTTTTCTTATGTCAGTTCACTTTTAATATAATATAGCCTTAACAATTTGCTTTTTTATAGCTGTTTGCTATTCTTGCAGTGTGTACTCGTGAAAATCCCATAGGACATCTTTCAACTTGTTTTTTAAATTCCCAGTTTTCTTATTGTGCAAGTAAACTAGTAAGACGGTTGGCACATTGCTGAGTTGCTTGCAACACTGAGTTCAGTTTTGACTTTCCTATTTTACAGTCTGTTGCCCAAAGGCATGAGTTTCTTATTGTTTTGCAAAATTCTCCTAGTTATTAATGACTTGTTTTAAAATAGACCCAAAGCTAACTCCTTTAAGTCTCAATATGAAATAATGTCTAATTAAAAAAATATGTTTACAAAAAATGAAATTCACCTTGACATTCACACAGAAGTCCATGATTAGATGCTAATGATATAAACACTTTGGTGCAGACCAAAACAGCAATTATATATCAAACTGCTATGTCTCATCTCATCGTTGACATCCTTATATGTAATTTAGAAAGTGGCATATTTCTGAAAAATTTTAATTACACATAGTACATTTCCCATTTCTTTGTATCATGCAACCATGTCACCAGACAAGCAGAAAATTAAACACCAAAAGGAAGCAGACCTGCTTCTAATAATGTGAGCACATCCATTGCTTACTGCTGCCAAATGCATTGTGTATAAAATATATCACATGAAAAAAATTCAGCTTTGCTTGGGTTCTTTCATGTCTTACTGCTGATTACATTTTCCCATACACCTAATGTGATTAACTTTAGCCATCACAATACTGTAACACAAATTTACTATTTCTGTTAACTCTAAGGGTATTCATAAGGACAACTTATTCTCATATTTCTATATTCAGACAAGCAGACAGTGTCTATCTATCTACAGTATCTATACAGTATATATATAGATAGATAGATAGATAGATAGATAGATAGATAGATAGATAGATAGATAGATAGATAGATAGATAGATAGATAGATAGATAGATAGATAGATATGAACCTAAACAAAGCCTTCTTGGAGGGAAATATAGAGAAACCAAAGGCTAGATATAATGAAAAGAGTTGTGCAGGACCTGTAGGTCAGAACAAAAGTTTTTAACTGGATCTTAACAATAACAGGAACCTAGTGGAGAAAATAAAGCAGAGGAGTAGTAGAGTGGGAGTAACGATGGGCAGAATTCACCTGACAGCCAACAGATGAATTGCAGAGGTCAGATGACAGTTGCTGGAAGCTGTGCTAGCAGAGAGATACAAACAGGATATAATATGAAAAATGGTAGAGAAAGGTCCATTATTTTAGTTCAATTCTGAAGCAGTATTTGATACTTTAACATATTCCTTTCTGGATTTTTAAACTAGGACCAAAACGTAGACCTGCAAATACACTCGAGTATGCAATAGTCTATGCTGGATTTGTCATGGGGTCGTGCAAGTATGAATGATGGATTGATTCTAGCCAATTATTCAAATAATTGATTAGTGGCTTCTCTTTTGGTTTTACCAGTCATTTTTAGTAAGCTATTAATTTTACTTATAATACCTTTCTCTGGGGATCAGGATTCCCAGCTATTACACTTCTCAAATTATATTAAATTAAATGGGCCACAGTAATTTGAATTTTATAGAAATGCAATTTCTTTATAATCAAAGGTCAAAATATGTATGGTAAATACATGTATATTATCATAAAAGAAAATATAAATGATTCAAATATATAATTCAGAAGAGTTCTTTATAACTCATTTAGTGGTTTTTCAGTTTTCCAGCAAATGAGAGATTTACTTTTTTGATATTATACACTTTTTTCTATGTTTTCTCTTTTGAAACTTTTGCATGCTGTCACAATTCACTTGTGTTTTCTTGATGTAATGCAAAGTCATGTGTGAGAGTAGGCTTAATTGTTATATTGTGACTCAATTCTATCTTGTTTCCAATATAGGGCAATTCTTATAACAGACATTTACCTGGTGGAGTTATTTGTGTTCTTGTTACACAGTAGCAGTTAAATATGAGAAATAAGTCTCTGGCTGACTGTGTACTAGCTATTAAATAGTTCTAATTTATTTTTGCCCGCATAAAGCATATTTGCAATACTAATCATTCAAACAGATGTCCAGGGATATTTATACTACAGGTTTATTTGTTTAGGTTCCAAGTGAAGAACTTTGAGGCAGAGAACACCTGTTTTCTTTGCCAAAAGGTCTTCTGTATGTTGTCAGATCACTTTAAACAGAAGCTCTTTGTCATTATGTCTTTCAGAAATAACTGGTTTTGTTTCTTGAAGTAAGCCTTCAACTTGAACATGGTACAGATGATTCTAGAGCTAGTGATCTCCTAGTGTGTTCAGATAAATATCAAAGATATTTTCCACACA
The DNA here is from genome assembly GCF_016835505.1 of Polypterus senegalus. Taxonomy (NCBI): domain Eukaryota; kingdom Metazoa; phylum Chordata; class Cladistia; order Polypteriformes; family Polypteridae; genus Polypterus; species Polypterus senegalus. The sequence goes on from NC_053166.1 coordinate 111,872,186, forward strand.
AACTGTGAGAGAGACAGAGAGAGTGAGACAGAGAGATACACCTCTACCTGAGACTACAGTATGATAAGTTCTGCCAAAATTTTACTGGATAGTATACAGTTGCTTCTGCAGGCTGGCCCATTCCACTTCTGCACTAGCGGTTACAGCCTGCTCATGGGTACCTGAGTAGAAAAGAGGTCAGCTTGCATTTAAAAATATTAAAATGAGTGCCATTTGTGTGGAAATGCTGTAGAGATATCATCTCATCTTGATTATCATGGCTAGTTATGAGATAAAATTCAGAAGGCTGTAGAGATTAAGGAAACTGGTTGTGTTCAGTGGCTCAAATTAATTTACATTTTTAAGTAATAGGAGATTGGGCACAGCTGGATTTCTGCTATAAAGGGCTCTGCATCTGTATCTATTTCAACTCTGTTATTATAAAGGAGAAAGCTTTGCATTACAATGAAAGCAGCTATCTGCAAAAAACAACTCATATTATATCCTGCACTGGCCTGTTGAAAGTACTTGGAGCCCCTTTAAGTATAAAAATGGTTAGAACTATAAGCTAGTTGTCCTTTTTGAGTACTTAAAGATTACATTTTCATAGTTTCCAGGGGCCAGCAAGTGGTACTGTTTCCTGATGCTGACTGTGGTGTAAGAGTGAAAACCAAATACTATTCACTTGTTGTATTTTTTCAGTATATCTTTGATACACAATTTAATTATAACTTCAAAATTATGAGCATCAATTATACAGGAGTATAAATGGGTGATTGATTCCTGGCAGAGATAGGAAAAGGCAATATGAATACTACGGGTTCACTACAGTATGTGACCCTGTATCACTTAACTTGCCTATGCTTGTCATTGCAGAATCTTTAACACAGACATACCCTCTCCAGCAGACAGGAGTTAAGTAAATGTATCATACTCAATATCTCTTTGGTTTTTATTTATTCTTCAAGTTTCTTTATGATGATATTTAACATTTTTGAATTTGTATATGACAGAACATGGGAAACCAATAGAAATGAATGATATTTGCAATGGCCAGTTTGATTAATTTTTAAAGTGAATTCAGAAGTATTCTCTTCATATGTTTATGCAGCCATGTTGTGGGTTTAAATATAAGAATATCTGCTTTACACATTTTTTAAAATACATTTTTTAAATGAAGATATTGATTTTATTTTTCACGATATAAGTTCTGTATTCTGTCTCAATACAGTATTCTATGTGTGTTTCTCTAATGAAATAATCATCAAATTACACATCAGTACAATGAGTGAGTGATTTTTTATTTACTTGAAGTAAAAAGAAAAGCTGAGTATCTTTGTGTCCCGTATTTGCTTAATAATGTTTACTGTAGAACCAGTGCTACAATAGTTAAACTATTAAAATTCAGATGAAGTTTCAAATGACAAAATGAATCACTGCCAAAAAATTTGCAAAAACTAGACAAATAAAACTTTAAATTTGAGTTGTTTTGCTTTTATTTATCAAAAAATCTGGAAATGGGTTAAGCAAAATTTACTTGACAAGTTTTTTTAACTGAACTTGTAATCCCGAGTTTTTTTTTTTCTTCAGTACACGAGCAATGGTACCAAAAATGCAGTCACTGTCAGCATGGCCCTGCCAGATCTAAACACTAATGTGGAGAGTTGCTCGCGTACTGAAGTGACTTTAGCTGCAGGTGGAAGATTCTGTTGCTCTTTTTGTAACTTATCTTCTCCCAGATAAGGAGTGGCATTGCACACGTAATTGATGTCAGCATGCCCAGGTTCGATCAAACACAGGAAGCTCTGCAGTCTACTTCTGACTTTACACTGTAGGAAGATAAGTAAATAAATATAAGTAAACAACATTCAATTTGGCCGTTTATATAAGTAACATAAATATTTTTCATATAAAGACCATCAGGAAACATAATCACAAGTGGAACTTTGTTCAATACCTTAGCAAGCTCTCTAAGCCCTGCTGTTTCATTGAAGGACATGCATGTGGCAGATTCACTGGCAGGATGATGGCCACCTGTTGCTGTATCCAAATGGTGCCATCTTTCGCCTTTATGCATGGTACAGCTGCATTATTCTTATACAGTACAGGCCAAAAGTTTGGACACACCTCCTCATTCAATGTGTTTTTTTATTTTCATGACCATTTACATTGGTAGATTCTCACTGAAGGCATCAAAACTATGAATGAACACATGTGGAGTTATGTACTTAACAAAAAAAGGTAAAATAACTGAAAACATGTTTTATATTCTAGTTTCTTCAAAATAGCCACCCTTTGCTCCGATTACTACTTTGCACACTCTTGGCATTCTCTCGATGAGCTTCAACAGGTAGTCACCTGAAATGGTTTTCACTTCACAGTTGTGCCTTATCAGGGTTATTTAGTGGAATTTCTTGCTTTATCAATGGGGTTGGGACCAGCAGTTGTGTTGTGCAGAAGTCAGGTTAGTTGGACGATCATTTATTTTTCAACAGGACAATGACCCCAAACACACCTCCAGGCTGTGTAAGGGCTATTTGACCAAGTAGTTTTGAATTCAGTTGAACTTACTTTTGTAATTCATTAATACAATTTGTAAGATCAATTATATAAAAATTAAGACAATTAAATATAATATGATACAGGGAAGCAGTGTAAAATACTAAATGTATCTGTTAGGTGTTAGAATAAGGATGTCTCGAAACACTGTACACTCTATCTCTGTTGTGCCCAGTTATTATCGCGTTTGGCTATTTCCTAAATTACTTTGGCCAAAAAGCCATAATATTAACTATTTTCTTTTTAGCTACACCAACAGCTACTAGTTTAAATTATTGCAGAGAAAAGCAGATATTAGGTTGTGGAAAAATTCCTTCTATTGTAAAAGGTTTATTATGATATGATAGTTAGGTCTTGGGGTCAAAAACCCTAAAACAAAGGATATTAATATCTAAAACTTTTGATACACTAAATTCTCCAATTCTGGACACCTTTTTGGTGTCAGAGGTTACCAGCACATAACTTTAAACTTTTCATTGGCTTGTTTGTATTAGGGACCCATGATTGCTTTAACTAGCACCTGAGTATGTTACAATAAATGCAGGTTATCAATTAGTTGATGGCTTAGTCCATAGCTTGATCCCCCTCTGGTTGGAATTGCTTCTCCTTAGAGTCAGGCAATTCTTTTCTTTGCAGAATTTTACTATAGCCCAATCTCCAGGTTCAAACTCAGGTTCTATTATATCCGAAACGCTAGGAAAAGCAGCTTTTACCTGCATGTATAAAGACATATGAGTTTTACTTATTATCTGTCAGTATTGCAATACTAAATCTAAATCATAGCCAATCCAGTACCTGGAGAACCCACACCGACACAGGGAGAACAGGTGAAGTCTACACATAGCACATGCATAAAGCCCCATACAACCTTTCCTTTGTAATTTTTAAAACATGTTAACCTATTTGTTAAATTATCTAACAACGTATTTATGTATATACCTCTACTTAACAACATTAATAACTTATTCTTAAATATTTTACCAACAAAAATAGACAATTAAACATTGTCCTTATAAATGCTTTATATATAATATGCACATAAATAAAATAAGAACATCTATTTTTTCAAAAATCACACACCCTATCACACAAACCACAACTTATAGCATTTTTCTTTTTGAAAGAAATTATTTCCTTTGTATTTTGTAACTTATCAAATGAACATTTTTCCTTAAAAACTGGCCAAAGTTTCAAGAAAAAATGTTTTGCACATTTATAAATATATTTTTATAAACAAATGTGAGACATTATACCATTATATCCCTTAGCATAGACAGAATTAAATGTATACCTATGACTTTTGTTCAGTTCTTACCGCTTGATTGCATGTATGCAAATCTGTAGTTATTCTGTCCATCAGTAGCTGTCACAAAATGCCCGGAGCACATGCTTGCATGATGATACCAACCACACCAGGCATTATCTTTTGTGTAATAAAGCAAAGCTTTAATAAAATAACAAAATAATTATTGTGAAATAATACAATTATTACAAAATAGCACAATAACAATTGCAAAATAAAACACTATTTTTGCTAAATAATCCAATGCATTTTTTGTTTTAGTGGGGGGAATACGCTTCTGTATTTATCTCTTTTCACTATTTGTTATTTTTACAGGTTGTGGATTGTCCTGATATTTCACAATGCACTTTGGTCATCTACATAATCCACAAAAATATGTACAGAACAGGATGATAGTCCTGATGACACTGGTATCATCATTGAAGGTCAAGAAATACTGATGAGTCTTAACAGTGTATCACAGGCCTGAGCTGCTCTCTTAGGCTTCATATACAGTATAAACTTTATCCTAAATAAATAAATTATGCATTTGTAGTGTTTAAAAAAACACTTGTTGGCATAGGCCAGATGTCTAAGTTATTTCCTGCATTATTAAAATTTTTAAATAATTTTCAGAACACAAATTTCTAATACAAGTTAGGATATTATTGTATATCTTTCAGATGTGATAGCCATAGTATACAGAAACTTTTACACTAAACCATAGTTGCTTTCAGCAGAAATCTATTTTCTTTCAAAGCTGTTGTCTTTGATAATGCAAGAATTGTTTTGATATGAGATTAGTGATAAACGAAATTTATTATTTTTTCCTCTGGAGGAGGTTTCAGCACAAGGTTTTCATTTGGTTTGGTTTTGGATTGTGTGGAGCTTGGCCCGGACACAGACCGACGGACATGTTCATGTTACCCACAACACGATTATTTACCATTATTTACAAGTGCATGCAACCCTCAAGTCCCCAAAGTCCAGGCCTCACAGTCCAATGTCTTCCTTTCCTTCAGGCCACCTCCTTGCCTCGTCCCAGACGTCATCCTTCTTCCACCTGACTCAAGTCATCACACGAAGGGAGGCGGCCCCTTTTATAAGCACCCAGATGTGCTCCAGGTGTGTTCCGGCAATCTCCCACTGACACGCCCCAGTGTGGCGGAAGTGCCTGCTGCATCCCTGGAAGCACTCTGGGTTTCCCTGCTCATCTTTCCCCCAGCACTACCGGGTGTGGCGGAAGTGCTGAGGTCCAGGGCTCCAAAGGCATAGGGGCGCCACCTGGTGGTGACCACGGGCCCCAACAGGGTTGAGCTTCAAAGCTCTGTACCCGTGGCCCCCAAAGGTACCAGGGCGGTCGCCCCCACATGGTCTGGGGAAGGCGCAAGCCCTCCTCCAGTCCTCCTGGGCGTCCCGGCCAGGTTGCCACACCTGCCATCTCCGACAACTGTTAGTATTGCTGATGCCTACAGTATATCCTAGCTTATATGAAACTTACACAGCTCAGTGATAAAGGTTTGTTCATCTTTGGACAGCTTTGTCCTGGGCAAGCTGATTTGAACTGTTTATTCAATAAAAGAAAAAGTTGTGGTGAAAAGTAAGTATAATCTGTTGTATAAAGGGCGGCATGGTGATGCAGTGGTAGTGCTTCCAGGGTCCTCCCTACGTGGAGTCTGCATGTTCTCCCCGTGTCTGAGTGGGTTTCCTCCCCCAGTCCAAAGACTTGCAGGTTAGGTGCATTGGCGATCCTAAATTGTCCCTAGTGTGTGCTTGGTGTGTGAGTGTGAGCATGTGTGTGCCCTGCGGTGGGCTGGCACCCTGCCCGGGGATTTGTTCCTGCCTTGTGCCCTGTGCTGGCTGGGATTGGCTCCAGCAGACCCCCGTAACCCTTTATTAGGATATAACGGGTTGGAAAATGACTGACTCACTGACTGACTGACTGTTGTAATAAAAGAATATTAGTACTGTATGCAGATGATAAATACAGATGACTGTATAAATTCATACAACAGATGTATGTGCAAGTGACAGAACGTTAATAGTATGAGCAACAAAAAAAAAAAAAATTATATATTGTACACAACAAGCTACTAGTGCATTAAAACACAAATTATCAGATTAACACTTGATTACTGCATGAAAACAAACTTTAACATGACAAATTAAAACAAAACAATTGGAAACACATCTGTATTAACATGTCTGTATTAATAGGTTTATATTATCTTATACATCATACAAATATATTGTATTTGACATCTGCATTATCACTTTTTTTGTTGTTTATAAATTTACTAAATTTGGGAGAATTATTTCATAAATAAAATAGTGTTTAATCCATAGTGGTTGAAAGTTTAATGTTTTAATGTGGCACAAATCTTGTAAACTATAAACTACAAAAAGAGAGAGAAAGAAGAAATACACCATTTTGTAACTCTCTATTTTTCTATCCAAACAGATGCTTTACGTAAAATGTAGTTAAAATATATCATCAAAAGCATTTATGTAATTTTGCCAAATTATGTTAATTAAAATGCAATGCATCCAAACTGTTTATAAAAATGGTATATATTATTAGTATCTGTAAAACTTTTTTTAGAAACTTAAACATATGTAAGAGAAAGGTGAATAAACACAGCAACTTAAAATCCCACAATTATATCCAAAAGTGTTTTGTACATAAAGTTTATTTAAATGTGAAAATTTATTTAACATATTAACAAAAGAGTCTACTCATTTGGAAAAATTGTGTTAATGCATACCATAATGGAGAATGACATACATTTAATGTGCATAATATAGCACACTTCTAGTTTTATTAAAAAATAATGCAGCAGTTTTTTTGAGTTTTACTGATACTGATAAAACTTAATGATTTACAATTGTTTGTGATAATTGTCAGCATTTTTAAGTAATATGTAACAAAGAACATTAAAGCATGGAACAGTTTGCATGGACTTTCTGAGTTTAAAATTACTTTAAATTAACATTCACATCAGTGTTGATAGTAGTTTGTTTAGGTTGTCACAAACTCGACTCAGAGTCATAGAAAGGTTTGGGGTACCCACTCGTATAATTGATTTCCTGGCTGCAAAGTTGTTTAAATAATTACAGCACTGATGTGCACAAAACCGAGTCCAAAAAAGAACTGAGGGAATAGGGAAAAGGTGGAGACTTTTAAAGGGGAAGACAGGAAGTGAGATCAAAGGGGTCTGGCTCATGATGGTCTTCAGCCATAGGTTCAAGCCCGGACGTGACATCACAGGGGCCGGCAAGGTCTCCTTCCATAGGCTCGGTCCTGGAAATGACGTCAAGAGGGCCAGATGGGATCTCCCGTGAATGGTCTACAGGAAAGGGAGAAAAAAAGCCAATGCACTCTGCCACATCCTGGTATGACTCGGAATTGCCCTTACTCAAGCCCTTTAGCTGCCTCCCATGCGCATGTGTGTGACAAGGTACGTATATTTTACAACTGAGTGATTTTCAGTGCACCTTTCTATGCTCTGGTGTGCTGGGCTGGTAACATCACTTCCAGAGAGGCCCATCAAATCAACAAGGTTATTTAAAAGGGAAGGCTTAGGTATGGGACACACTATTGGTCCCCTGGAGCTATTAGCACAGGAGAGAATTAAAACAAAACTGAGTGCCATTATGAACAATGCTGCATATCCACTCTTTGACACACTAACACTGACGACTATCAGCCAATGAATTATTCAGCCAAAGTGTGTCAAGAAATGCAACAGGGCCTCTTTTATACAAACAGTAATATGCCTGTATAACACATCACAGTGACTGCAAAGTTAGATGTTTTCTGCCTTTTATTGATTCTAGTGAGTATTTGAGAGGGATTTGTTGCTTGTCATAATGTAATAATATTTAGCTGTTTATTTACTGAGTTTCTGCAAAAGTGGCCAAATTTCCCCTAAGGACAAAAAAGTGCTATCTATGTAACCACCTATGTGACTGTATATGTGAATTAATTTTGCAAAAAAAATTGGTAAATTTGAATAAACTTAAAATGTTCCATTGCAAACAGGTGCCTTAATTTATTCAGGTTATTACAACACTTCATTTTTTACAGTACATGCAGACTTGCTGAGTATCTTACAGAGACCGCTTTAAGGGTACATCAGGGTACTAGCTGTGGGGTGGAACACTTGTCCATACATAGAATGGAGGAACATCACCAAGAAGAAGTCTGGCACCACTCCCGCCTCATCTGTTACTCCGTCCCTTCCAGGCAGTCAGAATAAAAAGGCACATGACCAACAGAGGACTGCCATTCGATCACCAGATAAGGTGTAGAGAGGACAATGTTCAAGTGAATCTGTTATTCTGGCATTGTGCATCTAGACACTCTCACAATGCTTTTATTTTAACTCGAACCGTTGTCAGTTGAACAGTGTCTCCCGGCTAGAGTCTCAAATCTTCTTATGTATCTTACAATATATTTTTCAGAATTTACACTACATATTAAATTTGATTTTATACACAAAATGTACACCATATATTCACTCACTTGTACAATGTATATTCATATATGACTTTACATATTCAGATTTCGAACAGTCTCTTTCAGCAAAAGAAAACAAGGCTTCATCACAAAACATTAAAAATTGGACAGGAAAAAGGCTAATGCCCTTGCAATAATAATAATAATAATACATCATCATCATCATCATCATATGGACCATTTATCAGTATTTTGATAACTGAGTAATGTTCAGCACATTTACATGTGTATACAAAATTAATAATTTGCTGACAAAATAGCAAGATTATTGTCTAATTGTATTTGGTGAGTGTCGGTGTAAATTTAAATAAGCTCAACAATGCATTACTACCTCATCCATGATAGGCTCTGGCTGCTCCACATCCATTAATTTAACAAGGCAGATCTTGAAATTAATTGTGTAGGTGAAGATGGTCAGGCATGGAAGTTTACTGCAAAACTTATATGGACCAGTTTTGAAAGGAAGGAACACAGGGAAGATTTAGCAGTTACACAGTGACGCACTGAAGAAGAACACTGACTTTGTTGGAGTTATGTTTACCACTCACCTCATCCAGTCTTCAATGACATAAAATTAACTATCTTAAATCTGAAATCTGAAATATCACTCTGATGAAAAAAATTGAGATAGAGATATTACAATGAAGAAAAAACAAGTGGTGAAATATTTCTCTCTTGACAAAAGGAACAGGCATGAAGTTGTTAGAATCACCAAGAAAACACAGGGAAATGTTTTCTTTCAATTGAAAAACATGGACTAAATCAATACAACAGGGAATGAAAACATTCAGGAAAATGTGTTCTCCATTACAACAAGTCATACTGTAGGGAGGAATGAGTATTACAATAGATTTGTTCCTCCTGTAAACAGCAGTATTATGCTCCTTTTGACATTGTTTACTTGCACATCTGAGGGATGCCCAGTGGCAGGGAATTGGTCAGTGAGAAAAGTGTTGCACCAGATTGGGTTAATGCCTTACAATGTATAAACAAGAGACTGGCAACACACATCATCCTGCCAATGTGAAAAGAATGCCTTTGAAAAGGGTGTACTTATATGGAGAATGCACTGAAAGTATTTATGGATTAAATGAAAAGGTAGTACCAGAGGACTGGAAGACAGATTAAAAAAGTCTGCCATGCCAGTGTGATAAAACTGGCTTTGCATTTGCAACATGCTGAACTCTATTGTCCTTTACAAAGTGCAAGTTCTTGTTATAATGGCAAATCATGGCTCAGGAGTGCAGGGTCACCATTGCAAGCGTTAACAGGGACTGTTTATTGGGGATTCTGGCCCCACTAAGAAGAAAGGGCATGGTGGGGTATAAAGGCTGCTTTTTGCTTTTCACCTTTCTACTGTGGATCAGGTGTGGATTATTGACAAACACAGAAGAGAGGACAGCATATTATAAAAAAAAAAAAGTAAAGAGAGTAAACACCATGCAAAAATAAACTGAACTACATTAAATATGTAGAGGTACAGGCAAACAGACAGGCAACCCCAGTTATTAAACAGGAGTTCAGGAACCATAAATGCATATCCAGAGGGCTTACTGGTGTTTTTAGCTTTGCACAGTTTTACTTGTGTTTATCTCCTTCTTGAGATTATGTTGCCTAATAAAAATATTTTTTTATACACCGTTTCCTCCCTAGTATGAATCTGAGTTTCTACAGGAATCTCCTTAATGATCCCAGAAGCTAGAACAAATTGTTAAGATTAGTCTATAATAACTCTTAGGGCATTACCTCTTTTACATATATTTATCTGTATTTGTATATAATGATCCTTTATCATGATGAATTGGATTTTATATTCTATTTTTTATGTTTTTGGAGATTTGCAATAAAGTAGTCAAAACAAATGTTCTACATTTCAAAAAATCACTGTTTAGATTCCTGTCCTGCTTCATATATATCTTCATGCTCTCTGACTTATTTTTCCGTTTCTTGACAGATTTTGCCCTACAGAGGATGCACAAACCAGCGTGTTTCTCCATGCCAGTCCCAAGCCTGGATAAATGGGGAGGGTTAAGTCAGGAAGGACACACAGTGTCAAATTTTCCCAGCATCAATATGCGGACAACAATATAGATTTCCATACTGGATCAGTCAAGGCCCGGGCTAACAATAGCCACCACCAGTACTGTTAGCCAACAGGGCGCTGGCGGAAATTAGGCTACTATTAGTTGAAGAAGGAGAAGAAGAGGCGGGAGATGTGTCTGGAGGCAGGAGGAGAGAAGGAAGGTAAAGAGAGTGGAACTGAGGGTAGGAACTTTGAATATTGGCAGTATGACTGTTAAGGAGAGAGAGTTTGCTGATGTGATGGAGAGAAGGAAGACTGATATATTGTGGATGCAAGAGACTAAATGGAAGAGGAGTAAAGCCAGGTGGATCAGAGGTGAATTCAAATTATTCTATCATTGTGTGGTTGGGAGGAGAAATGGGGTAGGGATTATTCTGAAGGAACAGTGTGTCAAGAGTGTTTTTAAGGTGAAAAGAGTGTCAGACAGAGTGATGATAATGAAGCTGGAAATTGAAGGTGTGATGATGAATGTTGTTATTGCATATGCCCCACAAATTGGGTATGTGATGGATGAGAAAGAAGATTTCTGGAGTGAGTTGGATGAACTAATGGACAGTATACCCAAGGGACAGAGAGTGGTGATTGGAGTGGATTTCAATGGACATGTTGGTGAATTGAACAGAGGAGATGAGGAGGTGATCGGTAGATATGGTGTCAAGGAGAGGAATGAAGAAAGTCAGATGATAGTGGATTTTGTGAAAAGGATTGATGTGGCTCTGGTGAATAAGTATTTTAAGAAGAGGGAGGAAGATGCACATAGGTAGATTATATCCTGTGTGGGAGGGTCAATCTGAAGGAGATAGAAGACTACAAAGTGGTGCCAGGGGAAAGTGTAGTTAGGCAGCATAGGATGGTGGTCTGTAGGATGATGCTGGAGATTAAGACGAGAAGGAGAGTGAGGGCAGAGCCAAGGATAAAATGGTGGATATTGAAAAATGACTGCAAGGTTGAGTTCAGGGAGGAAGTAAGACAGGCCGTGGGTGGCAGTGAAGAGTTAACTGGCAGCTGGGCAAAGACAGCAGAAATAGTAAGGGTGACAGCAAGAAGGGTGCTTGGCATGACATCTGGACAGAGGAAGGAGGAGAAGAAAACCTGGTGGTGAAATGGGTAAGTACAGGAGAGTATACAGAGGATGAAGTTGGCAAAGAAGAAGTGGATTAGTCAGAGAGATGCAGAAAGTAGACAAGAATATAAGGATATAAGGTGCAAGTAAGATGAAGAAAGAGGTGGCGAAGGCTAAAGAAAAGGCATATGATGAGTTGTATAAGAGGTTGGAAAATAAGGAGGGAGAAGAGGACCTGTACTGATTGGCTAGACAGAGGGGCTGAGCTGGGAAAGATGTGCAACAGGTTAGGATGATAAAGGATAAAGATGGAAAATGTACTTTGAGAGGCTGATGAATGAAGAGAATGAGAAGCAAGAGTGAAGGTTGGATGATGTGGTGATACTGAATCAGGTAGTGCAACGGATTAGCAAGGAGGAAGTAAGGAGAGCAATGAAGAGGATGAAGAATGTAAAGGCCATTGGTCCAGATGACATACCTGTGGATACATGGCGGTGTTTAGGAGAGAGGTCAGTTTTTAACCAGATTGTTCAATGGAATCTTGAAAGTGAGAGGATGCCTAAGAAGTGGACAAGAAGTGTACTGGTACCGATTTTTAAGAATAAGGGGGATGTGCATGGCTGTGGTAACTACAGGGGGATAAAATTGATGAGCCACACTATGAAGTTATGGGAATGAGTAGTGGAAGCTAGGTTAAGAAGGGAGGTGATGATTAGTGAGCAGCAGTATGGTTTCATGCCTGGAAAGAGCTCCACAGATGCGATGTTTGCTCTGAGGGTGTTGATGGAGAAGTATAGAGAAGGCCAGAAGGAGTTGCATTGAGACTTTATGGACCTGGGGCCTCATGTATAACGGCGTGCGTAGAACTCACACTATGACATGGCATAAGCACAAAAGCGGGAATGTGCGTATGCACAGAAAAATCCAGATGCAGGAATCTGTGCGTACGTAAAATTTCACGTTCTTCCGCTACATAAATCCCAATCAGCGTGAAAAGTAACGCATTTGCACGCGCCTGGTGTCCTGACCCAACTCCTCCCAGAATTACGCCTCTTTTAATATGTAAATCAATATAAATAACCCTTAAGTTCAGCGTTCTGCGAAAAGACAATGGCAAAAGAATGAGGAAAAATAGAACAATTTCAGCGAATACCAAGTGGAGGCAAGGAAAAACGTACTATTTGTTGGTTTAAACAGTGGTATAAACAAGAAAAGGAAGCTGATCGACTGACATAGCATGTTGGAGAAACTCGAAAGCTCAAGTTCACAAAGTCGCACAGTGCCTGAAATAAAAAAGAAGTCACATATCAAAGTCGCCGTAAAAAGGTGAGTCGTAGCCCACCATCTGAGTGTCATATGAAAGCTTATTAGGGTACAGAGAAGAAAAAAAAAGGCACCCAGTGGGGAAAAAGCACGAAATGTCAACTTCAATCTCGAAATTTTCACTTTAATCACGTAGTTTATTTTGTCATTAAAGTAGAACATCATAAACTTCATCTTAAAATCGTTTAATTTACTAGTTTCTCAAATCCCATTGTAACTAAAGTAGTACGTTAAATGCTTTGTTTCGTATTTAATCTTCTATGTGCTCTATGTGTGTGAATCACTACGTGCTTCTTAAACCGGCTTTCTCTTTCTTCCGACAGGACACAGAATCCATTACATTCGTAATATTACAGCTCTCTGAATAATTAAAATGCTGAGATGTATACGTGATATCTTTTTCATGATGATAGGAATGAAAGCATGTTATTAAACATGGGAACACGGTGGTGCAGTGATTGTGCGCAACCTTCGATAAAATTATTGCAGCAGTACTGTCTCTTTCAAACATACTAACCTCCAATTCCTGTCCTTACTTTTCTTTCTCCAAATACCCAATCGCCACACAATCAACTCTGTAATAGACGTTAAGCCATCTGTAGCTTACAATGACAATTCTTAAAAACTTTTAAGGAACATTATAATATTTTCGTAGTATGTGTTTAATTATTCTATTCATCTATCCTTCCAGTGTTGCGCCAGCCTCAACAAAAATAGATACAGCATGAGGTAGGATCAATCTGTGAACTAGCTAGTGCTGCAGCACCGTGTCCTCACGTGTTTAATTATTAACAATACAGATTATTTAAATTAAGTTAAAGTTTTATCTGTATAATATAACCAATATATTTTGATATTTTGCTTCATTTCATCTTAAAAATTATATCGTCATATGTTTATAAAGTGGTGCAGGTTGTGCAATATTATAACTGTAGTGCAAGTTTACAGTGAGGTAATTGTACATATAAGTACAAACAGTTCAACAAGGAGCACTTGATTGACTGATTGACTGTGTTTACAGTTCTTGGGATGAAACTGTTTCTGAACCGTGAGGTCCATACAGGAAAGTCTCTGAAGCATTTTGCAGTGGCTGAGGCAGTGTGTGCTTGAAGCTGTATCCCAATAATTCTCTTTCTGATCAGCTGCTGCTGTAATTCCCCACTCAGATACAGTGATATAAATACTCCGAGTGGTGCAGTGAGAGTAATATGGAAAAAGATGATCCGCTGTGGCAACCTTTAACGGGAGCAGCTGAAAGAAGAAAAGAGGGTGCAGTGACAGTAACAACGCTAAACCAGCTATGGTATTCAGAATACTATAGCTATTCTCTGGACCATTATATTGTTACAGGTTAATTACAATCACATGCATTACACTAATAAACAATATGCGGTTAGTTTCAGTGTATTTATAAAGCCGCGTCAGGAATGTGGATCTGAAAAAGAAAGATAAACCACACAGGAACAGTAGCACTGCTTTGACGCTGGGTGCCGCGTCGACCGAGCAAAACTGAGCGCAGAACTTGTGTACTACAGGGTATGAGGTACCGTGGTAATGTGCGTTGCTTTACGCCAAGTTTAGGTTTTATACATCGCGATTTGAACGTGGAAACGTTCATACGCAGCATTTCTGTGCATACGCACCGTTTATACATGAGGCCCCTGGAGAGAGAATATGACAGGGTGCCTCGAGAGGAGTTGTGGCATTATATGAGAACGTTGGGAGTGCCAGAGAAGTATGTAAGAGTTGTAAGAGGGAACTGTGACAGTGGTGAGGTCTGCGGTAGGAGTGACAGACACCATACATTCAACGCAGAGGTGGGATTACATCAGGGATCGGCTTTGAGCCCTTTTTTATTTGCAATGGTGATGGACAGATTGACAGACAAGATTAGACAGGATTTCCCGTGCACTATGATGTTTGCTGATGACATTGTGATCTGTAGCGAGAGTAGAGAGCAAGTTGAGGAGACCCTGGAGAGGTGGAGAGATGCTCTAGAGAGGAGAGGAATGAAAGTTAGTAGGAACAAGACAGAATCCATGTGTGTAAATGAGAGGGAGGGTAGTGGAGTGGTGAGCATGCAAGGAGTAGAGTTGACGAAGGTGGATGAGTTTAAATACTTGGGATCAACAGTACAGAGTAATGGGAATTGTGGAAGAGAGGTGAAAAAGTGATTACAGGCAGGATTTAATGGGTGGAATAGAGTGTCAGGAGTAATTTGTGACAGAAAATATCAGCAAGAGTGAAAGGGAAGCATTATGCAGGTATCAGCAAGAGTGAAAGGGAAGGTCTGCAGGACAGTAGTGAGACCAGCTATGTTTTATGGGTTGAAGACAGTGGCAGTGACCTAAAAACAGGAGACAGAGCTAGTGGTGGCAGAGTTAAAGATAAGATTTGCATTGAGTGTGATGAGGATTAAGAACGAGTACATTAGAGGTTCAGTTCAGGTTGGATAGTTTGGAGACAAAGTGAGATTATGTTGGTTTGAACATGTGCAGAGGACAGATGCTGGGTATATTGGAAAAAGGATGCTAAGGATAGAGCTGCCAGGGAAGAGGAAAAAAGGAAGGCCTAAGAGAAGGTTAATGGATGTGGTGAGAGAAGACATGCAGGTGATGGGTGTAACAGAATAAGATGCACAGGACAGGAAGATATGGAAAAAGATGTTGCTGTGGCAACCCCTAATGGGAGCAGCCGAAAGATGAAGAAGAAGATTGCATTTTCCTATAAACCAAAGATGTACATGCCAGGTTAATAAGTGACTCTAAATTGAGTAAACTAGCCTGTGATTAATTTTCATGTTCACACAACTAATTAAATATCACATAATATGACTGCATGTCTCAATTCTTCTAAAGGACTTTAATAATTATAGAGTTTTATAATTTCTTACATAACAGGAATTTGCCACCATTATTCAAAGAGATTTAAAAGCTATAAACACATAAATACAATGTCCTTTGTTCGTTTTTTAAGTTTTCTCTTAAGACTATAACTATACACGGGGTCCTCGGTTTACAATGTCTAAACATTGTTTCAAGTTTACAACACTCACTCCAATAAAAACTTAAAAAAACTGAGATGCGAGTGTTTTGGCTTACACAGTTTGCGTTGTACTTACAGACTACGTGGGCAAACTAGTTTGGTTGCGCATAGCGGAAGAATATGCAGTAACGCGGCGTATGAGTGAGGAAGTTGGCAAACTAGTTTGGTTGCTTTGTTTGGCAAATTTTTGGTCCTTATTATGGCTCTTCAGATGGTAGTGCTTCGAAGAAGAGGAAAGCCATCACGAAATTAGACATTGTAAAGAGATCAGAAGGAATAAAGGTAAGGAATTTTTTTTACACTAATTTTTTGTCATTTTTTTCTGTAACTACAGTACAGTGTACAGTACAGTATATTTATGTCCGTTTCCTTTTTCTGTGGCTTAGTTGTGTTTTTATGTTCTAGATTATGATTTTGCAAATATGTTAGGATAGGTAAGTGACTTAGGATAGGGTGTGTTTCAACTTACATCAAAATTCAGGTTACACTGTTTTTGGAACGGAACTGTGTTGTAACCCGAGACCCCCTGTACTACTTTTTTCACAATTCCTTCTTCAAAGTTTTGGTGGGCCCATTACCTGTCACAGTAACTGATACTTTGCATTTTTGTATGTAGTTACCTCTATGAAGATGTGGCAATTACAGCTACTTATACATTGCAAATGGCTTTGACATAAAATAGTTTTATTACTTATCTTTATGTAACTATGACAAATCATATGATCTTGCAAAATATAACTTTTAGAGCACATATTGATTAAAAATAAGTTAAGTAAGAGGTTAATCAGATAGGGAAGTGTATGCTGTAAATCATTGTTAAAACCATTTAGTACAAGACAGGTGAGGATTTGCCAAGCTCAGTTTTATTATAAGTAAAACAGAGATTATGTTCTTAGTATGAATCTATCCTTTATCCTTTTTTTCTCTCTATTCTAATTTGGCAAATGCTTGAGATGTCACCTTTGCCGTAGCTTGTCTTACAATCTCTCATGCTGCTCTCTTTCATCACAGTGTGTTCAAGACTAGCATGTAGTAGGTGGTAATGGGAGAGAGAAGAAGGGAAAAAGAAGGCTTCCTTTTGCAGTGGTTGCCACCAGTTTTAACTTCCCAATGCAGACTTTTTTCTTTTTGCATATGATTTTGCTAGCTGCCACTCTCTGTTCCCTAGTGCAAGATTTATGATTGTATCACTAAGGAGGAGATTGATTTCCTTGTTCTTGCTATATCCCTTAAGAGTACAAAATGCAATATGTGTCACATCAGATTGTCCATTTTTCTCAAAAAATGAAAAAAAAAAAGTTTGATGCTATGCAGATAAGGATTTTTAGAAGTAGGCATGCTGTAGCACTGCATATACGGATTACTGGAGGACAGAAGCTGGATTGCTGATATGCTTTGAGGGAATAATATGAAGCTAAATAAATATGCATGAAGTCAGCACTACTGAGAGAATTCAGCTGAACTAACATGAGATAAAGATTTACTCAAGGAACTAGAGGTAGAGTCTCTTACACATATTGAGTAAGGGAACAACCCTGTAACATTAAATTTATTTATATATAACAGGCAGCTGGAGAGACTGTTTTTTTTTGGTCACAAACCCACACAGATTAGATTTAACTGAAAGGTCTGAAATACAGAAACAAAGCAAAACCTGTATATCATATGTATTCCTGACTAATCAAGAGTTATCTTTACTGCGAGCTGTATCTGCCCTCTTGCCTCGATCCACACAGCTTAAATCCTCAAACTCTTACTTGTATCAAAATTCTTTCATGATGAAAAAAGAAGAAGACTTATTTTCCACTTACCCTTACATTCAACTGTGTGTATCACTGATCTAGACTCATGAATATTCATAGGCTCTTATAATTTCTGTTGTCAGGAGTCATCTTCAAAAGCACAGCGTAGAAAATGGAGTTTGACAAATAACAAATCATTTAGTCTATCTAGCCTATGAGTCCATCTCCTGATAGTCACAGCTATCATTTTGCCCATTTTAAATGGCCTTTTTAAACAAGGAGGTATCTGGGGAATCAGCCAGTATGTGGTATTAGACGATGCACTATTAATGTGCTTCTTGCAGAGGATTTCCTTTGGCAATGAAAGAAGACAAGGTTTTCCCCAGCAGGAATACTCTGTATAGCCCAGAGTTTACGAAGGCCATATTACTTTGCAATTGTTTAGCTAATCCCTTGACACAAATACCCTACACTTAGAGCTAGGAGCTCACTAATAGGCCGCAAATCATGTGCAAAAACAAAACAAACAAAAATTGCTTTTAATCTTTTACAGTTAAGGGGACAATGACATAAAGCAGCTTAAGGGACCTTTCTCTTTTAGCCAGCTGTCAGCAAACAAGTTACCATTTCCTAACAATGAAGAAAAGGTGTTTAGAATGTTAACTCATGGCAAGCTCAGCACTTTATACCTAGATGTATGCAATGCCAGTCTTGGAAAACATTAGCCCTGTCATGGCACCCACTAGGAGTGTCAAAATGGGTCCTGACTGTCAATAAACTATTGTGTGCAAATGCACTATAAGGTGGAAAAGGCATAGAGTTGTTTAGAAAAAAAATATATATTAAAACAATGGAAACAACAGAAATATATAGGGGCACCATAACACATGAGAAACAGAGAGACAAAAAAGTTCCTCCAGGATACTGAAGAACACACATCTCAATAGAAGACAAAGGTCTATGACCTTCGTAAAGAGGAAGGCAGAAAAACCATGGAGGGTTGGCAAGACGCAACAATCCTCCAAGCTGACAGACAGCATATGATATATCCAGCCAGGGAATAGTCCTAAAATGGACACCATACAGGATGCTGAGGATAGATTGCCAATTGTAGAATGAGGTCAAGGAGAACTGGTAGGAGGCTGATAACAATTTGTACTGCTTCAGCAGAGAATACACTGCCTAGCTTAAAAGAGCAGGGACATGATGCCACCTAAGGATGCATGGAGACTGCCATAGAAACAGTCATTTATGGATTAGAGGTGCAAGGACACAAGAGGCTGCAAGAGGGTGCTCAAATATTACTCTCCTGTAGACAAAGAAGAGTCACTCCTAACTCCAACAGTAAATCTGAGGCTTGGCCAAAAGACATCCTGAGATGAGGGTTAAAGCAACCTTATGCCTGAAGAGAAAACTGAGTCAAGAGGAGAATATGAGGCAAAGGCTCATCTGAGGGAAGAAGTAGCCAAATAAGAAACAACCATTGGTACTATTAACTGTCAGTTCAGTATATGGGGTATGCAGACTGAGGTGCACCTAGGTTTAGCATAGGGTACAACTATGCAAAGTGAGCCATCTATACAACTGAAAAAGTACAGGTAAAATAATGCATAATGCTATTAAACTAAATTGCAAATATCAAATACTCCATCAGTGGCTTATATGTAGACAAGCTTTAGAACTGTGCAAACACTTGAAAAATGCAGTTTAATGTACAAAAGTGCCAGGTACTATACATGGATAGAAGGAATGCCAATTTTAAATACAAGATGGGAGACACTGTCCTTAGGAAGCAACCTCTTTAAAGGATTTATGAGTTTATGTTGACACGACATTGTCGTTGTTTAAGCAAGGTGCAGAGGCAATAAAAAGCAAATAAAATGTTAGGTTATATCATAAAGACTGTTGAAAATAAATTGAGAGACGTTATTGCTTATACTAGTGAGGCTGCCTGTGGAGTGTTGTGTGTAGTTCTGGTCACTGCCCTACAAAACAGACAAAGTAGAACTTGACACTGTGTAGCGGAGAGCAACCAAGCACATCCAGGACTTAAGGACATGTCCAACTTTGACTTACTCAGAGAATTAAGCCTATTTAGAGTCGAGCAGAGACGAGACTGCATGGGGACCTAATCCAGGGGACCTAAAAGGCACTGAAAAATTAGACCCAGCAAAGGTATTTTAACTTAAAGGTGAATCCTGTACTTTAGGACACCAGTGGAAATTAAGGGAAAGTGCAGTTAAGACTGAAGTCAGGATATACTTCTTTATTAAAAGAGGCCTGTAGGGGAAGCAGAAACCTTGGCAACCTTTAAAACATATCTGGATGAGATAATGAGATGGCTTAGATAACAGCTAAAGAAATGAGTTTGATGGACTGAATAGTCTCCTCTCATTTGTTAAATGTTTTATGTTCTTATGCAGATCTTTTCAATTCAAAATATTCTCAAAGCGTTAAGGTTAGTTTTTTATTTAATTAAAAAGTCATTAATACCTTGTTGATTATGGAGTGGCCAGCTTGACTTGCTTTTTACATTTTGCAAAGGCCAATGTATCTTGGGATTAATTTCATCAATAAAACATTTCAAATGAGACACAGTCTTGTAAAATCTGACACCTAGGATATTAATCAAAAATGTTTCAAAAGATAATTTTGAGTTTCTTCAGGTTTTCTCATTTTCTATCCTAAATAACTTTTAACTTGTGAAGGAATACATTGTTTGTAGGTACTGATGAGACCTGCTTGGAAAGTGACAAGGTAGGAGGCTTTTACCCAGACACACTTGATTTTAATTTGGTTCTAGAATTGTCTGCCTGAGAAAGAATTTCCCTTCAGTTAAACTGGAAACCTTCAGTGCTACAATTAAATTATTCTTAAAACTATTTGTTTAAAACCAGAAAACAATGTTAAAAACGTATAGGAACTAAAAAATATCATGCAAAAACGTAATGTCAAATATTAAAATATACTGAATTAGATGGTAAAAATAATAGATAAACAGTAATAAATTAAAGAAACTGAACAATTTTGCAATATCAAAAATTAAGGTTACAAACATAATACATAAATCTATTAATAACCAAATGACTAAATATCAGGCACAAACAAAAAACAAGCACAATGTTGTGCAAATAGTTGACTTAATTCTTCTTCTTTCAGCTGCTCCGATTAGGGGTTGCCACAGAAGATAATTTTTTTTCTATATCTTCCTGTCCTCTGCATCGTCACACCCATCACCTGTATATCCTCTCTCTCTTTGATCCATAAACCTTCTCTTAGGCCTTCCTCTTTTCCTCTTTCCTGGCAGCTCTATCCTTAGCATCCTTCTCCCAATATACTCAGCATTTCTCCTCTGCACGTGTCCAAACCAACACAATCTCGCCTCTCTGACTTTGTCTCCCAAACGTCCAACCTGAGCTGACGCTCTAATGTACTTGTTTCTAATCCTGTTCACCCTCATCACACCCAATGCAAATCTTAGCATCTTTAACTCTGCCACCTGCAGTTCTGTTTCCTGCTTTTTGGTGAGTGCCACCGTCTCCAACCCATATAACATAGCTGGTCTCACTACCATCCTCTAGACCTTCCCTGTCACTCTTGCTGATAACCATCTGTCACAAATTACTCCGGACACTCTTCTCCACCAATTTCACACTGCATGCACTCTCATTTTCACCTCTCTTCCACAATCCCCATTACTCTTTAAAATAGTTGACTTAATAAATAGAGAAATTAAAAGTACACCAGAAATAACAAAAGTTGTGTATTTATATGTTAACAAAAATTAGACAACATCTAACATTTTAACAAAGACAGAAATCATAAATTAACAAAAACTGAAACAATTCCAAAAGGCAAAACAGAAATTAGGGCAAAAGTACTGTACATGATAAAATTATATCAAATAAATTGCATACTTACATTGAACTCCCATTATCCAGACCATGATGATCCAGACATTTGGTTAATCCAGATTGGATTTTAATGGGGAAAACTCAAACAATAGTACTGTAAAGTATGGAGTATCGAAGGAACTGTAAAAATAACTAACTTATGAGTGGTTTACTGCAAACTATTTACCAGTGTGAGCTTGCCTAGCAAAGTTTATGTTAGCAGCAACAACAAGAAGATCAGAGATAAATAATCAACAAATTGTTCATGTATACTAAGCAGTAACTACTCATTACATTTGATAAGAGAGAATGTGGTGGTGGGCATTAGTACGTGATCAGTGGGCATTTTTAAAAATGACTCTTACACAAACAGAAATCAATCACTCAGCTATTGTATTTAGTTTACAGCTGTCGCTATCAGCTGTCCATCCATGCACATTACCTCAGTTCTTTCTCTGCTGTTTTTTTCACTTGTGTTTTTCTTTCTTTCTTTTTTTTTGGTTTGGTTTACGGTAAATGGAAACAAAAAGAAAGAGTGTTACAGTGTTTATGGAAAAACTGAACATTGTTTTTTGAATTGATGAAGGGGAAATTTTTTAAAAGATTGCTCTCAAATTAAGGATGCCAAAACAAACAATTCGCTGCTGGAAAAAAGTATGACTGCAAAAGAAAACTTTTGTACAAAACATTGAAGATAGCTTCTTGTTGACTCCGACTTTCACTAATCTGACCAAGTTCTTTTTCTGTCAAGTCTGAATTAATGGGGTTCTACTGTACATAATTTTTATAATAGGAAAAGCATATCTTGTTTTTTTAAAATTACAAAGACATAAAATTAAAAAATGACAGCAATTAAATAATAACAGAACAGACTAAATAATAAAAGAAACCGTCACCACCACTGTTTTCTTGCTATTCTTATTTAGATCCCTTTTCATTTAGTATTATTTTTTAAATTTCTTATTGTAATCAGAATAGTGTCTATTTTTTGAATGAACAACATTTTTCTTTTATTCTTTTCTGATACCTCAAAAGCAGAACTAACCTGGGGTCAAGGTCTAATAAAAAAGAGGCAGCAGAATAATATAACATAAAAAATTAAAAAAATATAGATACAGTAGGAACAGTAAATCTTTTAAAGATATAAAATGTAATCCATCTTTAAAAATTAGTTCACTGGAACTAAGAAAATAGCATAGCCCCATGAAGATAAACAATAAAATTCATCAACATATATTTCAGTGACTGTTCTCGATTACATAGAAGCTGAAGCACACCAGTGGGATAGTCCAGTTTTTCCTTGATCACTGACATACTATTGCCTAACTAAAAATCTCAAGCCATACTGCCATCTACCAAAATACAAACTAATTTCCCAAAACTAGAAACACTATAAACACTATTGCCCTATTTTGATTTGTGCAAAACTCTTCACACAAACCTTCCTGTATCATTGGCTTCACTATGTGCTCATTTAGAAAGCACTGGCTTCAATGTTATTAATTCAAGGCAGCACAACTGGAACACATTTAGCACACAATTCCCTACGAGTCAAAATTGTTCAGACACCAGTTTAAGATAAAAGTGCCATGGGTCAGTTCAGTTGTTTTGGAACAATGGATCAAGAAAGAGGAAGAAAAAGAGAAAGAAAAAGAGGAAGAAGTCACAGTAGAGGAGGTGGAAGATGGCGAAGAAGAGTAAGAGCAGTAGCATGGTTTCAAATGAGATTTGTGACACTCTTGTTGACCATGTCCTTGTACATTGGATCTCGATGGCAGAAGCTGGCCAAAGAGGGCAAAGAAACTTAAATCACTTAACAGTAGCTTCTATGATACAAATGTTAAGAGAGGAAAATAGGTACTGTAGGTCTGTTACTTACTGGTCTGTACTGTAACTTTGGAGTACTGTACACTGTTACATACAATACCTACATGTACTGTAGACGCTTGCTCTGTTGGACTGTATGTTGTCTGAAATGCATTGAATTACTGTACCATTTCATAAAGTAGTGCTATGTTCCTATTGTAAAATGTATGGTTTTACAGTTAGTACTTGCAGTGTTTTGTTTTCTAGAACTAAGAGATGACCACCTGGTGGAGGCAGCAGTACCCTCTTTTCTGAAGAGCAAGAGAGGGCAATAACCAATATGGGTATAGCCAACAACATGATTCACTTGTGGGAAATACAATAGAGGACCAAGAACTCTTCTGTGGGATTGATGCACTCAGCATTTACACAATTGACCACACTCTTTGAAAGAACAGGTTGATGATGAAAAAGGCCTATCATGTTCCTTTTGAAAGGAACTCTGAGTTAAAAACCAATGAATGGAATATGTGCAAAGATGGATTTTTTCTACTGTGTGAAGCATTTGAGCAAAGTTACAGTATGAATTACAGTACTGTACATCACTATATAGCGTAGAAGAAACTGTATTTATGGCATTCTTTTTTGTGTATTAGAGCAATGTGTTTCACAGTAGTCATTTACTGTAGTATGTGTCATCTTTTGTAGAGAATCTGTGAAACAGAAGCAAGAAATGCTCCTCATGAGCTCATATTTGTTGATGAGGTAGGCTTCAATTTCACTAAGAGGAGGAGGGGGAGAAGCATAATTAGCCAAAGAGCCATTGTGAATGTACCATCAGCCACCGAGGAGTCCTCCACCAACATGGATATTCTTGGTCCATACAACACCATGCTTCTACTGGCTTCCCTCGATGGTCTCCGAGATCATGTATACCAACTCAACCAGAGAGAGCCAGCACAACCAGAACAGCCATGTTACTTTGTAATTTCAGACAATGTCAATTTCCACTGGGCTGCTCTAGTTCGTGACTCCTTCAGCAGCAAAAAATCTTTCTGCCTGCATATTCTCCTTTCCAAAACCACCTGGTGGTGGAAGGTCTACAACCAAGACACCTATATTCGTGTTCAACACCTCCTCCAGGCCATTGAGGAAGCTTATTTGGATATAACAGTTGAGGCTTGCCAGAGATGGATAAGGCAAGCAATGTTTTTTTTCCCTCGCTGCCTTGCTAGTGCTCATATCGCAATGAGATCCTTTGGCATGACTCTAACCAAAGAAGGGATGCTGTGGCTGGATCATATTTTCTTTTTCTTTCAAGTTCTTTATGTATTGTGTTGTACATTAATGGATACAGTTTTTAGAAAATGTCTACATTTGTTGTTTTGATAATATTTATTAGGCTATGGAAAGAAGTATTTGGGGGAGTTTTTACAGTAGTGTTTTGAATTGATCTAAGCATGGTGTAAGGCTATGTTGTAGTATATTTGTTTCTGAGGGAGTTTGTATGATGTCTGAAGGCTAAGTTTTTTGGTTTTGATTTAAGATTACATGGTTTTGAGTACAGAGTTTGATTTTGAACTGGAAGTTTAAAGTTTGAGGGGAGTTGAGTGTGCAGTTATGAAATTGTGTTTAGTGTTTTGTGAAATGGAGCTTAATTTCAAGAAATGTGCAATCTTGAAAAGCTGTAATTCATCACCTATGCATAATTACTTTTATGAGTATTCAATATTTAATCAGACTCCGCGTATTATATATTCTACTAATGAACATGGATTTTCTGTTTGTAATGCTGAAATAACTAAAACTTGCTTTTTTGATCACAATCTTATTGTGTTTGATGCCAACCTGTAGTGCACACTTTTTAGTGCAATTGTCCCCATGTACCATACCTATTTTCTCTCCCATTCATTTTCATTTGGCACATGATTCTGTATATGATTCTAGTTTGTCAATTTAATTTAAATTTTTCACATATTCTGAATTCTGCAGCTTCTCTAAAAATGAGAAAACAAAACAGAAATAAATAACCATGGTTTTATCAGGCAGATATATAAGAACAGAGAAAGAAAGTGGAGAAAAGACAGACTTCTGGTATCTTATGGCGTTTTGAGGGACTGTCTGACCAAATACAAGGAGGCTGTTAAGACATCAAGAACAAAATTTCTTTTACATTATTTCCAATAACTGTCCCAGCCCTCAAGTTTAATTAAATATTATACAATACAATTTATTTTTGTATAGCAAAGTTCAAGGAGAGACCCCTTTCCAGGTAGGCTGGTTGTGCAGTGGGTGTCAAAAAGAAAATAATTCTTTTTGACACCCACTGCATGCCCAACCTACCTGGAAAGGGGGTTTTCCTTGAACTGCCTTTCCCAAGGTTTCTTCCATTTTTTTCCCTACCAGGGTTTTTTTGGAAGTTTTTCCTTGTTTTCTTAGAGAGTCAAGGCTGAGGGGCTGTCAAAAGGTAGGGTCTGTTAAGGCCCATTGTAGCACTTCTTCTGCCCTAAAAGAAGAGTGTCAGTACAATACAATACACAGAACAAAACACAAGTAATCCTCAATACAATATAATAGTAAACTAAAAATATTACAAGTACAGAGCAGAATTTAACAGTAGATGATATCACATAACATGATTTGGATTTGTTTATATTCCTGGAGACCTCAGCCATCAAGCTGCCTCCCCCAATTGGCCATTCCACAAATGAGACAGTGCTTAGCCAGCCAATCCCATGAAAGGCCCCCTCTACCCGATGATTCCTGCAACTCTCCATCTGAGATGACTTTACCTTAGGCAGGCAAAACAACTTGTTAGGTGGGCAGTGGCACCAAGTGCCACATTTGAGTACCGAGAAGAGAAACAGAATAGATGAGGGTTAGTAATAAATTAGAACTATCATATAACATGTTTTAGTGCTAATGACCAACAACAGAGATGCAGTCTGTGCAGTTAATCAGCAGCTCTACTCAAACTAACTAAAATAGTGAGTCTTTAGCCAGAATTTGAAAGCTGAGACTGAAGGAGCATCTCTTATAGTAGCATTCAGGCCATTCCACAGTTTAGGGGCCCTGTAACTAAAAGCTCGGCCTCCCACTGTTATTTTATTAATCTTTAGAATCATAAGCAGGCCGGTATCTTGAGATCTTAATGTATTGTTAAACGCTGTGTTTAATCCATAAGTAAATCTTAGCAGTGCTAGGTCTTCTCTGACCTGTGACGATTTCTTTAATTTTTTCATTAATAACCTTGACAATATTAGGTCTAATATTCTGGCTCTGGGTCCATCCACCTCTGTCACATACACTGCTATCTTCAGTAAGTTTCAATCAGTATCCCTTGTGATTTAAGTAGGCTTGTTTCTCAGCTGAAGCCAATGTCGTGCTCCCTGGATATTATGCCTGGTCACTTTTTTAAAGAAGTATTTGAAGTAACTGGACAAGGTGTGTTTTCTATTGTAAACAATTCTTTAATGGCAGGTTCTATTCCATCGTTTTTTGTAAACATGAAATAATTCAACGTTGGCTCAAAAAGACTAATCTTCTCCGCTCTGTTCTTAATAATTTCAGTCCTATTTCTAAAATATTTCTTTCTTAAAATCTTACTAAAGTTGTTTTGTCCCAGTTACAGCCCTTTCTAGCTCAGAATGGCTGTCGGTAAATTTCAGTCTGTATTTAGACCATTCATAGCACTGAATCTGGACTCCTGAGATAGACAATCTGCTTCGAGCAGCACTATGTTAATTCTGCAGGATATGAGTGCTTCAGTTGACATGGTCAATCATGATATAAATTTTTATTGATTTGGTTAAACATTGGATTGGTATTTGGGGCACTCTCCTTGAGTGTTTTGTAGACTACCTTGAGGCAGGACCTTTAGTGTCAGCTTTGTTAACTCATCATCATCTTTTATAGTACCTATTACCTGCAAGGTACCACAAAGGTCTGCTCTGGGACCAGTTATTTTAACTTTGTATATGCTGCCACTTTGCACTGTTCTAAATAAGTATAACATTCCTTATCACTGTTACACAGATGATACCCAAAACTACCTGCCTCTGAAACCTAATGACAGGGATACTCTCACTACTCTCTTTAGCTGCTTTGAATATATTAAATGTTGGATTGCATCAAATGTTCTTCTGCTAAATGAAACAAAAACAGAACCTTTTCTTTTTGACCCTTTTTCCTTCTTTAATATTATCAACAACCTTGCAACCTTGGTCCTCAAACTCTACACATCTGAGGTCTCATGCATAACATTGTGCGTAGAATTCGCGCTATAACATGATGTAAGCACAAAAACCGAAATGTGCTTACACACAGAAAAATCCAGATGCAGGAATCTGTGCATACTCCAACTTCTGCGTTCTTCCGCTACATAAATCCCGGTTAGCGTGAAAAGTAACGCTCGTACATGCGTGTGCTGTCCCAACCCAATTCCTCCTAGAATTATGCCTTTTTGAATATGCAAATCAATATAAATAGCTCTTAAGCTCAGCCTTCTGTGAAAAGACAATGGGAAAAGCACGGGGGAAAATATAAGAAATTCAGTGAATACCAAGTGGAGGAAAAGGAAAAACATACTATTTGTTGATTTAAACCGTAGTATAATCAACAAAAGGAAGTTGATCGAGTGACATAGCGTGTTGGAGAAACTTGAAAGCTCAAGTTGCACAGTGCCGGAAATAAAAAAGAAGTTATCAGATATCAAAGTCACTGTGAAAAGGTGAGTTGTAGCCCACCATCTGAGTGTCATATGAAAGCTTATTAGGGTACAGAGAAAAAAAAGGCACACAGTGGGGAAAAAGCACAAAATGTCAACTTCAATCTTGAAATTTCCACTTTAATCATGTAGTTTATATTGTCATTAAAGTAGAACATCATAAACTTCATCTTAAAATCATTTAATTAACCAGTTTCGCAAATCCCATCATAACTAAAGTAGCATGTTAAATGCTTTGTTTTGTATGTGATCTATGTGCTCTATATGTGTAAATCACTACGTGCTTCTTAAACTGGCTCTCTTCCTCCGACAGGACACAGAATCCATTGCATTTGTGATATTACAGCTCTCTGAATAACTAAAATACTGAGATGTATATGTGATATCATTTTCATGATGATAGGAGTTAAAACACGTTATTAAACATGGGTTTCATGGAGCAGTGATTGTGCACAACCTTCGATGAAATTATTTATTGCAGCAGTACTCATGGGCGGCTCTAGACTCGTGGCGGCCCTGGGCAGAGAAAGAAACGGTGGCCCCTTTGCCCGCAAATGTCAATATGGTATCTTATGCACGGCGGATGGCCACGTCGGTTGCGGACACTGCATAGCCACCCTGTGCTAATGACACAAGCATTCAACTTTTGTCGAAATTTGCCGCTGCGTTTTTAGCTGTGTCGTTATTTTCTGTTTTTGTTTTATATTCAATATATATTGGCGTGGCCGCCCCTGCAGTCCTTGCTTTTCTTTCTCCAAGTAACCGATCACCACACAATCAGCTTTGTAAAAGACGTTAAGCCTGTAAGTTTAGAGCGCCGATACTTCAGAACATTTAATGAACATTGAAATATCTTCGTAGTACATGTTTAATTATTCTATCCTTCATGCCAGTCCCAGTGAAGAATATAGATTATTTAAATGAAGTTAAAGTTTTATCTGTATAATATAATAAACATATTTTTGCTGCATTTCATCTTAAAATGATATCGTCATCATATGTAAATACAGGCTTTATAAAGTGGCTCAAGTTGTGCAATATTATAACTGTAGTGCAAGTTTACAGTGAGGTAATTCTACTTATAAGTACAGATAATTCTACAAGGAGCAATTGATTGAGTGTGTTTATAGTTCTTGGGATGATACTGTTTCTGAACTGCGAGGTCCGTACAGGAAAGGCTTTGAAATGTTTTGCCGTGGCTGAGACAGTGTGTGCTTGATGCTGTATACCGATAATTCTCTTTCCGATCAGCTGCTTCTGTGATTAACACTCAGATACAGTGATATAAATACTCTGAGTGGTGCAGTGAGAGTAATATGGAAAAAGATGACCCACTTTATTAATCCCAAGTGGAAATTCACAAGTTTACTAAGGCTATTCCCTGGACCATTATATTGTTACAGGTTAATTACAATCAGATGCATTACACTAATAAACAATATGCAATTAATTTCACTGTATTTATAAAGCCACCTCAGGAAAGGAAAGGGTAACCACACAGGAACCGTAGCACTGCTTTGACGCTGGGTGCCGCCAGTCTGCAAAATCGAGCGGAGAACTTGCGTACGACAGGGTATGAGGTACCGTGGAAAAGTGCATGGCTTTAGGCCAAGTTTAGGTTTTATAAATCGCGATTTGAATGTGGAAATCGCAAAATTTCTGTGCATACGCACCAATTATACATGAGGCCCCTGGTCTTGCCTCCGATTTCAAATGCCATGGTCAAAAGTATTTTTTGCAGCTTAGGGACATCACTAAGGTTTGGCCATTTTCTGTCTTTTAATAATTCACAAAAGCTGCTTGTTTACTTGTTTTGTATTTCAATAAAACATTGATTTGCTTCCTTTCATTGGCTGCATGTGAAATGAAGTTGTGATTTTATTATTTTAATATTTGTGTTGAAAGCCTTGCATAGATCTAACCCCGCTGCTCTTGCTGATCTCCTCTGTCCCAGATATCTCAGAATCTCTTATAATTATCACCGTTTGTTCCACACATGCTTGAAGCTGAGGGGTGTCCACAGTAGTGGATACTCCACTCTTGAACAACTTGTCACTCAAAATAAGATCATTTTCCGCAACTGATTATTTTTATTCTCACTTAAAAGCTAAATTGTATTTACTTGCTTTTCGGTCGATTTGACAAACTTGTTTAACATGTTTACCCTTAATCTACTTTTATATAATGTGTCATTTTCTTTTCATAGTTAAGCTGGTTAGGAATTTCACTTTAATGAATTTATGCATCTTAATTGAATTAAATATTTTTTTATGGGCAGCCCATGATCACAGATGACCAACAAAATTTTAGCACAAGTATTTTTTACTTTTTAGTGCATTTTTTTAATGAAATGGTGTTACTTAAAAAAGATTTTTTTAATTTCTTTTGGCACCTGCTTTTTCCACAACCATAAAGTTAGGACTAATTGGTGGTTCTGAATTGGATCTTGTTAGTATGGGTGAAAATGAGCCCCATACTAGTCTAGCATAGTCCATGATTGGACCAAAACTAGCCAGAAAAGACCTCATAAATTAAAGTAAATGAGCTGCTGAATGTTATTTTATGGAAAAGATATTAAATAGATGCAGAGATTATTTCAGCAGTCAGTAAATCTTTTATCAATTTGCTGAACCTTAATATTGCAAATGGAAGGAAACCAAAGTTGACAGAGAGAATCCATGGAGACAAATAAAGATCAAACAAGTTCCACAGACAGTGATCAATGTGCAAACTGAACTTTGAACATGAACTGAAGTCCTGACATTGCAACACACCAATGCTATCCAAAGTCTAAATATATTTAACATATGAAAATATATTTGTCTATATAAGGAGCTAAAGAACCAATATATCTTCTGTTTACTTGTATGAATAACAAAAACAAGTAAGCAGCTGAAACTGCCACTTAAAAATGTTAACTCAAACTTACCCTTTCATGAATTAAAAATAAGATGGAAAAGTTATTAGTTCCTTTAGGATATATGTCTTGCCTGTCAGCATGGTGGTGTTGTGGTTAGTGCAGCTACCTCACAGATTTACCATCCTGGATTCAAATCCCATCCTCTGTTGTTGTATGGAGTTCTCTCAACTCTCAATCTCTAAAGATGTTTATGTTAAGTTAATGTAAACTCTATATTTACTGAGTGGATGTGTCCATCTGATAGACTGGTGCTCCATCCACAGGTGGGTTCTGCCTGTGCCTAATGCTGCAAGGGTAGGCTCTAGTCCCCTACAACCATCAAAGGTGGTTTAAGTTTGTTCATCTTACTCTCTGTCGCTTTCACTTTAAATATGTGATGCTCCATTTATCAAAAACCTAAAAAACACCTGCTTCCTTTATTTTATTTAAAAAGTGAGTCTGTTTTATCAAAATGACTAAATGCTGACTCTGCTGTGCTGTCTGTCAACTCTATGCTGCTGGTCAAATCCTGCATACATTCATTTCATCTTGGTTTATATTTTGATTTGATGCCAGGGCATTGCTAGCTTTACCAAGTGCATCATATTTTTATTTGATTTTATCTTGGATTTCAATTGTCCAATGCTATTCCTACATTGCTTGTGTTGCTCTATGTTATATTTTTATTTGCTTTACAGAAGCAGATTATGGTTGTGCCCCTTGTGTAGCAAGCTATATAAAATAAATTTTATCTAAATGGTGCACATTCTATGTGGCATATGCTTGTGTTAAAGAGCAGTGAGAAATTGTTAAAAAGGAATACATTTTTGAGGTTATCTATTACTCCTGTGTTCATTGTAAAAAATAAATTATAGACAACTCATGGCTTACCCACTTGCACAAATGCAGCTGTTAGGAATCCGAAACTGCTATTCTCATGACTGAACTATAATCCTATATTGTAACCTTTTTTTCTTTCATTTATTCCTGATTTATTCAGATCGCCTTTTCCTCTTGGATTTACAAACTGTATTCTTCAACTTGCCTGTCTTGAGTGATTTAAAGTCCATGGCAAGTATTTACCATACTTGCATTTTTTTGTTGATGACAGACAACTGAACAGAGCAAAAAAAGCCCTCTTCCCAATCGGAGAAAGACTGTTACATTTCCCAGATTGCCTGACATTAATGAGCCTTTGACAAAGAAATTGAAACCAAGTCAGAGTAATGTTATGTTTTATTTAGGGCCAAATGGGCAAATGGTTTGAAACTTTTCTTGCCTAACACCAAGTAATATGGTATCCTCTATTGGAAGGCTTCTCTATAACCACAAAATTATCAGTGGAAGGACCAGCATTAGAGGCTACTGTTTAAATGTTGTTGGTGATAATATGAATCATGGGCATCAACAGTATCACAACAGAGAAGACAAGTGAAGGGACTCATCGTTAGAATCAATAACATCCTGTTTTTGTGGATTCCTAATTTACGATTTGTACTTGGATGGGGCTCATTCCCAAATCAGGAGTGGCTAGCAGAGCTACCTTTGTGATTGTGAGTGATTTACGCTTCCAGCAGTGCTAGATATTTTTATTGCATTTTTTCGGTTGTAAATATTGTATGTTTTTGTCTTTAAATTAGCATTTTCTTTTGAATGCATGATGGAATGTGTAGTCAGCAAGTTCCAAGCAGTGATAGAGTCACATCATTTTAGTATTCAACAAGGAAGAAAAGATTCAAATGCCTGAGACCGCATCGTAACCTGTAAATGAATGTATGGTGACTGGAGCAACAAGCCCCAATAGAGCAACAACAATTCAGTCTATAGAAATTACAAAAATTCACTTTAGTATTTTGTTTTCATCACATTACAAGATTTTACATTTGATGAGATGACAGCACCATGAAGCTAGCTGACAATGAGCTGAAGTGGATCACAGCGTGAGGATTCATTTACTGTAATAAACTAGTAGGACCTTTCCATTTATTCCTTTTGGGGGCTGTTTGTTTCATTGCACACCAGTATCATATCCATTTATCACTACAAAAACTACATTTATGACTGGTGTTTATTGTTTATTACTATTTGTTATACATAGCATGCTGGGAATTGGTTTGTAGTTCTGCAGTATTGCAATATGGAGTGATTGCCTTTTTGTCATGTAAATCCTTTTTCACCTTAATTGTAAAGAGCACTGATTTGGGAGACAGAGACTTGCACACAGAATTAGCATTCAGACCTTTCTTATTTACAGATATGTGTATTGCCTTATTAAAAATAAAGATGCTCCCCAAACTCTAATTATGTATTCAGGAAACTGTGAACATCTCCAAACAACAAACCCCACCAGTTGAGGTCCTGTTCTTCTCAGTTCACTAACCACCCTACCCATGATTACTGCACTCAACAGCACTTTCTTTCACTTTCTCTCTCTCACCTCACTGTTTCTCTAGGTCACTATACAATGAAACCCCACTCCATTTTTCCTCAGGCATTCCCTTTGATCAATCCCCTAGCAGACAGTTTGCTCTCAATCAGTTATTTTCTCCACCCTCCTTAAGCTTAACTGACCTGCCTGTCTCCTAACCCCCTTGTCACTTTTCCTATAGTGTCTCAATTTAAATCAGCAGCGGCAACACTATTTTGTTGTTCAGCTGCTGAAAAAGATCATTCTGGAAAACTGACATGATTCTTGTGCAATAGATAATTCTTGAAGACTAACACAATCTTTCTGGAAAATACCATATTTGGGTAGCTACAACTAAACATTCCTTCCCACTCTGAGTGTTATTAGTCTGTCGTCTGTCACTGCAATATTGGTAGGGCATAGCTGACAAGGGTACCTGTCCCATAGTAACTGAATCCAATAGCTAGCTAGCTCCAGCTCTACTAGAGTCTTTTATGTGATTGGCATGATTCATCCCAGACCAACTTACTATAGAGTTGTTACTGATTGTGCAGGTTTTCAAGATTCTCAAAGGTATCAATAAAGTGACATTTACACATACTCATAGATGTGACTGATGTATGTTCAATCTTTAATCCTTTTGAATGTTTGCACACTTACATTTTATTTCAAGCTTAAAAGGAATGCTGGAATAGCATGTAAAATATCATTGCACTGGAAAAAAGTGTAACACCACAACATAGGATAGCCACAAATGTGGCACATCATAGAAACTGAGACTCCCATTACAGAGGAAGGACAAAATAGAATTCAATCATATCTTCCAAAAGGACTCTGTGGTGGCTGCCCTGGTGCATAACCCAATGAGGCCCGAAAGGGAGAGAGAAATGTACAGAGAGCAATCTTGAGAGCAAAAAAATGGGGCACATATAATAATATATAATAAAATCCATTAAATAAATGGATATTTTTAACATAGATTCTGTCAGCTTTTTTGCAGCATAAGGAGGAGACAGCTAAACCGCTAGGCCATGTATGTTGCACTGTTTAGGGTTGTATCCTGCTTTGTCCCTATTTTTACTGGGTAAAGGCTCCAACTTCCCATGACTCTGTAGGAAGAAACAGAAAATGGATGGATGAATGAATATTCATGGATGGATTCATGCCAGGTGGTGAAATTTGTAGTCCTTTTCCAAAAGAACCTGGCCAGCCACTGTTGCTAATAACACTGCATCAAATATCTAAGGTCAAAGCTTTATATCACAGTAGTTGAACAGCAGCAGGAAAAGCAGCTCCATCTATATTCATACAGCATCTTAATGCCTAACGAACTTTAGAAGGTTTTACTTCATGAGGAATACAAAAATGTCAAAGGTAAACATATAATGTATGACATTTAAATGACACTCGGATCAGATTAATGACACAAAATAACCTCTACCACCTTTATAAGAAAGAGGATTTAATAATAACTGTGAGTGAAATCATTTTATGCTTTAAAGCTCCTAAATTAAGGTAATGTAATTACATTACAAGAACAACGAAGCATTCAAGGAGAGGTCACGAACACTGTGATGGCTGAGTGATATGAAATATTTTCCAACCCACTTACTGTACGACATCTTAACTTCTCTGCACCCTGTTAATAATTGCCTGCACTATCTGAGAAGATTTGATATAATTTCAATGGAAATATTTACACAGTTCCATCCAGTTTCCTTTACTAAAATTAAAAATCTTTGTCCAGACAAGTTTATTTCTATATACAAAATTTTATGATTCTCCTGGACTTAACACTATATAATTTTTAATTTTGTTTATAATTATGATTTAGTGTGTTAGTGAGATCTGCAGTTAATTGTACTGTAGTATAAATGGGTGCTTCCCTTGTTGCATCTCTTCACGGTAGAAATGATGCCCAGAGATATTAAAAAAGTTGTTAAAACACTTCTCCTTCTTGCCTCTTTCTCTGTCTCAGTACCAAACCTGCTTCTCGGACAAATGAACCTCGACCCAATTCTTCTCCTAACTCTAGACTCAAGTATGCCTGTAACAAAAATCTTTTTTATGGTTATCAGTAATGGGGATTTCCCTTTGGGATTAATAAAGTATCTATCTATCTATCTATTAAATGTATTAACATGAGCTCTACACACACACACACACACACACACACACACACACATATATATATATATATATATATATATATATATATATATATATATATATATATATATATATATATATATATATATATATATATATATATACACATATATATAAATACTCAGTATTTAGGCCTCAATTTTACTTGCACTGTGTCCTAGTTAAACATGTATTTGGTTGAACTTGTATGTGCATATATCAGTGATTATGGGTCCTTCCTTCTGCAGCACTGCAATGTTCTTCTATGTATGTTACAAGTGTTTTATCTGTTTTTCCCCCAAGTATACAGCTGGGCAAGCATTGCATAGTATACTATATGCTGTGTTCCGTGTTACTGATGCAGCTTTCTTGCATTTTGCTTTAAAAAGGAAAATTCACAGAGTGTTAGCAGGTTGATGGGCTATTTTGACGCCTGATTTGGAGAGAATGCATGCTGTACTTTCTAATACACCACTCTGATAGTGAAGGGTGTGCCAAGTAGGATGTGAGATAAGGTTAGAGTCGAAGGTTTCTTGAACATAATTATTAGCAAAAATTCGAATCTAACCCGATTTCACATCCTACTTGGTACACCCTTCTGTATATAATGTCATTTGTTGTATTCTGTTGTGAAGAGAAAGCAGAGACTTGGTACCCATGGTCTGGACCCCCATTGTAATTACAGCCTATCAAACAGGACAACTCAAAATGAACATCAAGCAAACAAAAAGTTAATGGTTATATTTTATATTATTTCAGCATCTGTATAAAAACTTGTTTCTGAATTTTAGTTGATGATATTCACCATGCTGTGAAGATAAGCAAATCTGTCAAGTGAATATTACTGGAGAAATAGAAACGTATTAAAAACTAGATGAAGTCACAGAATCCATACCAACTAAAATAAATAGTAATTGAAAGCATAATTAGACCTAGAATTATATACTTTAGCAACACTTATAGTCTTTCTTCAGTTGAGGCCACTACAGATGGTTTTATTTTCCTTCACAAGTTAAGAAATACTGAAAAGGAAGTGGCTTTGGCACAGTTTTTGGATGATGAACAGCATATTGCTTTCCAAAATTTGATTTTATACACTTGCGGTGGGCTGGCGCCCTGCCCGGGATTTGTCCCCTGCCTTGTGCCCTGTGTTGGCTGGGATTTGCTCCAGCAGACCCCCGTGACCCTGTAGTTAGGATATAGCCGGTTGGATAATGGATGGATGGATGGATTTTATACACTTTGAGGAGCCCAAGTTAAACATTATAATATAATCAATCACAAATAGGAATAAAAAAATTGCAGATATTCTAGGCCATATTCATTTTACGATTAAATTCAGCAACTTCTATCTGATCTGATCTTACTAATAATTATGATCCTGTGGTGTTGACAAGTGAGACTAATTTTCATATAGATTTGTAAACAGATCTTTTAACAAATCTATACTAATAAAAGGCAAAGCCCTCATTGACTCACTCATCACTAATTCGCTAACTTCCCGTGTAGGTAGAAGGCTGAAATTTGACAGGCTCATTCCTTACAGGTTACTTACAAAAGTTAAGCAGGTTTAATTTCAAAGTTCTACGTGTATAGGTCATAACTGAATCTTACTTACGTACATATATACGTCCAAAGCCTGCAGCTCGGTTGCAGTGTGAGGTGTAGTTACGTCCCCCATCCTCACACCTCCCACGTAATTGGCTGCCTGCCCATATAAGGCCGTCCATCACTCCGGTCTCTTCATTCCTTTCCTTGCTTTGCCACGGTATTTATGTCTCCTTGCTGATAACTGCAGGCTTTTATTTAATTTATTTTTATTTAATCCATGGCTTCTCCGCTGTTTTATTGTTCGTTTATTATTATGCTTATAGTTATTGTGTAGGTATTTTGGACTTAGTTTACATTGTTCAGGTACCCATTTCTTTTACCATTCCAACCGTACCCCCATTAACATGTCTATCGAGGTGATCACCATCGATCAAAGAACTGTCACTTACCGAGTGGTTTCCATGCCCGGAGATGCCACCTGCCTTTTCCATTCTCTGTGTTACATATTACACGGCCATATCAGGCTCAATCTTGATATCCGGAGGAACATTGTGTCTTATGTATTGAATGACTAGGACAGGTTCAAGGTGTGGCCTGATGACGATACAGGAGATAATTATACTACACAGGGGCACTATAAGAGTGAAATGCTTAAGCCCTTCACCTATGCTTCTGCATGTGAATTGATAGCTGCCGCTGAATTGTTTGGTTGTCACTTTCAAGTGTATCGAAATGGCCAAACATTTTACACCTTTGGAGAACCGCCAATGCCTCTTAAACATTTTAGATTCACAGGTGACGATTTGAGTAGTGGACACTTTGATGTTTATGAATGTTTCAACTCTCAAAAGCTGGATGCAAAGTTATCGATGAAGCCGGTTGCATGCTTACAACGCTTGACAGATGAAGAACGTCACTTCAACACAAGTCCTGCAAATACTAATGTAATTGAAACAAACCATGAAACTCAAACCGATTATGACAGCAGCAATCCAAGCTGTGAGAAAACAGTAAAAAGGAGGCGTGCAAGACATTGTGGTATACTGTATTTTCTGATGCAGCTAGAAGGAAACAACTTTGTGATGCTGCCGCTAAATACTCGCAGGCAAATCCACAAGTTCATAGACATGCTGTCGCTAAATACTCACAGGCAAATCCACAACTTAATAGAGATGCTGCCGCTAAATACTCGCAGGCAAATCCACAAGTTCATAGAGACGCTGTCGCTAAATACTCGCAGGCAAATCCACAAGTTCATAGACACGCTGCTGCTAAATATTTGCAGGCAAATCCACAAGTTAATACCGGGAATGCCTGTTAAACATCTTAGATTCACGAGTACCGATTTGGGTAGTTAACACTTCGATGAATGAAACCTGTTATCTTTACAATGGATGACAAACATGGAATGTAACTTGAACACAACATGTCCTCCAAATACGAATCTGATTGAAAGAAATAATGATAATCAAATCCTTGATGACAGCAACACTCATAACAGTGACAAAACAATTACATTGACAATCATGTTACGTTTTTTTAAAATGTTTCCTTTTCTTTTTCATAACTTCTTTAACACACTACTTCTCCGCTGCGAAGCGTGCGGATTTTGCTAGCATCCTATAAAATTACAAACCTGTATGGTTTTGTCAGATTACTAAAGTCTAGCTCAATTTCACAATCGTGTATTGGATCTCATTGTCACTCATGGTGCTGATATTAAAAATGTAGTTAGTATTCCAATAACTAAAATTATCCATGATGGTTAATTATTTCTGACTTGTTTTCTGCCCTCACCCTTGCTAATGTAAGTGTTTTATAGTGTTTTGTAATTAAAACATAAAAATAGCTGATAAAGAAATACAATGTATGATTAAAAAGTCTCATTACAAATGGACCAAATTGCAGGTAAAGTCTTCTTTGACATGCCAGGACAGTTATCATGAATTTTAATTAAAAATTATGCTATTTGTAGAGTTTGAGCATTTCTTAAAGTAAGCGGAATGTGAATTTACTGTTTTGCTGCACAAGTTCTATTCATTTTGGAGGACATGTAGTATGAATCTAAACTGGAAATTCAAAACTGGCCAAGACAGTGTGACGACCCTGTGACACAGTTCTTACTTAAGTAGTTAAACAACCTGCAAAACTAGAAGGATTTTATTCAAATTTTGGAAGTGCATAAGCTGCACAGTCAATATGGTATAGTCTAGCCAGGAAAGACAAAAGCAGTATCATGACCATTCACATGAGGTGGTGTTCATACATTTAGGACCCATGCATGTGCATGAACAGGTCCACTCCCTAGGAAAATGGTAACAATAGATGGACAAATAATATGACCTAATCAGGAATAGATTATCTTTTTTTGTAATGGAAAGACTGTTCACTAGTTTGAGGAAACGACATAGATGGCTTTTGTGTGCTGTGTCTCCAGTTTATTGCCTCAGAACCAGGGGAGGTACTTTGTTAACGTGTCAGTGCTGAGATAGGACTGGGCAGCATGTTTTAAAGATTGTGCTAATATAAGGGCAAGATAATGCCATAGCATATCCTCTAGGAAGGACAGTCAAACACATAAGATAATAAAAGTAGACATATTAAGCACTTATGCATCACTAAGGTTAAAATAAACCTAATGTATGTGCCATGGGTGGTAATAATGTTATAATGGAAAAGATTCATAATTTGTTCTCTACATGCATTATTAAAGCATTTGTAATGGTGAGATTGCTGAGGTACGTTTGGGCCCTATAAATTTAGTATACCATTACTCGACTGGGACCTTGGAAGAACAGCATTGATCCCTTGATGTTAGAATTCTGAAATGCATGCAAGAAAACAAGATAAATAAAATTTTCCTTTGTACTTGAGCATACAGTAAATCTGTGATTGTGTATATTCCTAAGCAAAAAAAGAATGTAACGTGAATGATGTTTGACACATTAGGCATATTTTTTACATTTACTAATATGGTGGAAATGCTAAATCCATGTCTTTGCGATTATGAGAACTAATTCTTATAGGAATTTTACATGAAATGTATTTGAAGTATGAATATTCTCATCCGCTTAATGCAATTTAATGTCTTGGGAGACTCTAGGAAAACAAACACAATTATTAAAATCAAGAAATAGTCTGAGAGAACAATATAAAATAAATTCATGGGCAGTTCTGACAAGAATAGGTTATGCTAAAGTAATGAGTCTTCAGCCTTGATTTAAATGCTGAATCTTATATGTGATTGGTATCTAGGTTATTCGTTTGGGTGACCTATTGCTAAAGAATTTCATTCTTACAATATTTTAATTTTTTATTGGAATTTTAAGGATGCTGCATCTTGAGGTTGTGATATACAGTATGCCAATTTTTTATAGGTACTGCTAAGTTCTGTAAGGTAAATTGGCCGGGGCTAAGACATTCACAACTTTATACGTATGTCAGAAAGAGGAATGTAGTATCAACTCTGAACTTTATTGGAAGCCAGTGAAATGATTTAAGCACTGGAATTACGAAGTCATACTTCTTAGTTTTAATTATAGTTCTTCCTGCCATGTGTGGTTTGATTTAAAAAAGCCTAAGTATAAAGTATTTACAATAGTGAATTCTGCTTGGCATGAACAAATAAATTGGCTTTTCAAGATCCTTGATGTGGAGAACTAGGTTATTGAAAATGTGACAACTAAAAGCTAATTTAGTGTAAAAGATAACAGATATATTTTGGATGGATTAACCTAAACTTAAATTAAAGCTTTTTAAGTTTAGAAAATGTAGTATTGTTTTACAGTTCAGAGTTACATTTCACTAAATAACTATTTTTCTGAATTTAAACACAAAAATAATAATTCTTTCATTGTTTTGCAACAATAAAATAAATATTTGTTGGTGTAATTATGTGTGCTGTTTCCTGGGCACTTCTTCAACTTCTGACTGATATAGCTTAACATGAGTAAGTATAGGCATTACTATTGTGAGACCTTAAAGTTGCACTTGTTCAAATCTGCACTTGTTCAAATCTTTTTCATATCATCACTATAGTTTCACACATTTTACTTGTTTGTCTATTGCTATTGCATCTATTGAACTTTTCTTTTTGTGTAAGCAACTACGTAATCATGCCTTTTAAATTGGGAGAACATGTTCCATTTACTGTTGTTATTAGCGTTGAGACCATAGTTGTTTTATCCTGTTT
Source organism: Polypterus senegalus (assembly GCF_016835505.1). Classification (NCBI taxonomy): domain Eukaryota; kingdom Metazoa; phylum Chordata; class Cladistia; order Polypteriformes; family Polypteridae; genus Polypterus; species Polypterus senegalus. Next base: position 111,913,403 of record NC_053166.1, read on the forward strand.
GTTTTTATAAAGGACAAAATACAGAGCAAAAGACTTAACCTAACAATTTATTAAATATAGTCTGATTTAATGTGTATAAGCAGAAAACAGGAATGGCTCTTTAAGAGTTTGGTGATAAATGCAGAAAGAGTGTGAGTCAGCATCACTGCTTGTTGGTAACAAGGGCACTTAAGAATAGCTGGGTTCAAAAATTGAGACATTCTATTGTTTTCTGCTATTTTGTGAATCAACATTCAGGACCAAGGTCATGAAGCCCTTGACAATGTGTTGCAACTTTTGAATGAGTTTTATTGTAAGTATTGACTGATAGCTTTTTCATTTTGTTGTCTGTTCAGCACTATAATTTGAAGAGCTATTAAAAAGTGTCTATATGATTTTTACATACAATTATGTCAAAATCATTTTTACATGTGTTCTAGTAATGTTTGCTCAAACTAAGAGTACTATACAAGTCTTTTTTTTCCCTTGCTTGTGGACATTTTGGTACATTTCCACTTAATGTAGATTATGTTTTTCCTTCTGTGTTCAAAGGTTAAGTAAACACTAATTTTATTTTAGCCAGTATGAATTAACTTAATACTAAAGGACCGAGAAAAAGAAAGTGATTATTTTATCAAGTTAACATGATTTAGCATCACCTGCTGTTCACCTAATATTGAAATGATACTTACTGTGCCTCTTACTATTACTCATTTTATAATGATAATCAAAAATGTTTTGCATCTAACATCATTTTCACTGTAGACCTTTTATTTTTCAGATTTCAAAGCCACTGATTCAGTATTATGGTTGCTTAGTAACCAAATATTACATTCTGCAGTCTATTGATAATACATGAAGTAAAGTTAGCTGTAGAAAACGAAAAATTGCAAAATATATAAGCAAAATTCAGCTCAGCTCAATGTTATTTCTAAAGTACAGGTACATATTTTTAATTAACCGTATTCCTCACTGTAAAACCTTATTTATTGCGTTCTCTAAATTGCTATGTATATGCAGTATTATCAAGGATGGGTGTATGAAGGAAGAGAAAGCAAAACATTATGCAGACATAGGTATGTAATATCAAAATTTATGGGGAATATTTAGAAAATTATTGAAAGACATCATTTAATTCAAGATAACAGAACAGTTCATAATGTCATGCACTGATCATAATGTCTACAGCTAAATCTAATTAAAGATTTACTATCAGTTTTATCTCATGATCTGATTTTTTTGCTAATTATAAAAGTTGCCCTATGATAGACAATTCATAATGGTACTTCAATTCTATAGTTTGGAGTAGGCACATTAAAAACAGTAAATTGGCCCTGGTGTGTGTGTGTGTGTGTGGGTGTGTGTGTGAGTATATGTACTGTATATTCACCCTGCAATCAGCTTGCACCCTCCAGGGTTTGCTCCTGCCTTGTGGCCTATGCTGGCTGGGTTAGACTCCAGCCCCCTGGATTAAGCAGATTATAAAATGTAAACATGAAATTCTGTAGTTTTAAAATGATAAAATGTGATAATTTGCACAATGGCATAGTGTTATATGTTTGAAGTAACGTCACTTAAAAATAAGGATTGTGTGTTTGGATGACAATATACTGTATAGTCAGGTCTATAAGTATTTGGACGATTTTCATAAATTTTGTCTCTGTGTGCCTACGCAATGGATTTGAAACATAGTAATCAAGATGTGACTGAAGAGTAAACTTGCAGTTTTAATTTAACACTAGAATTACCAGAGCCTACGAAAAAACTTGTAGATCCATCCCACCTTAAACCGCTTTGCACCTCTCCATCAGCGTTCACACCCCTTTAATGCGATCGCCTCGGTGGCGCAATGGTATCAACTGTGTTGACTGGTAATCAAAACTTCATGGGTTCAACCTCAGACGAGTCCGTTTTGAGAAGTGAGCTGCTCTTATTCTTACTATTTTTGAATAAAAACATACATTTGATTCCCGTCTGTAACAGCTGCTGTAAATTTATGATATTTGTAAAGGTTAGCTTTCTTTTTTATTCAGTTTTATTCTCTCAGTCGCATTCACAATCCCATCCTCCAATCTGATAGTGCTGTTTTCACATAAAGATGCGCTATATCAAAGGTGAACTCAGATGATGACGACTGCTCTACATCAGAAAAAGAATGCATGTCGCACTTTTGCCATCACTGTACTTTGTACATGTACACAGGAAACTCTGCAGTCTACTTGTGACTTTACGCTGTAGGAAGTAAGCAAATAAATCATGATAAATAGGTAAATAACATTCGATCTGGCTCTTATATACAAAGTACAGCGACAGCAGCTTCCATCTTCAGCTATTCTTCAGTAGGTGAGCGACTCTACACTCTAGTGTTTAGATCTGGACAGTGCATGTACCCAAAAAAGACGTCTGACTACATTCTCATACCATTGCTTGCGAACTGAAGTGTCAGCGTGGACGTTTCGTGGCATTGCACATGCATTTTTTGAGCATGCCCGTGTCAATCAAACACAGGAAGCTCTGCAGTCTACTTGTGACATTATTCTGTAGGAAGTAAGAAAATAAATCAAAGTAAATAACATTCGATCTGGCTTTTATGTAAGTAAAATATAAATATTAATGTTTTGGGCACATGCACTTTCCAGATCTAAACACTAGCATGGAGAGTTGCTTGTGTACTGAAGAGTCAACAGCTGAAGGTGGAAGCTGCTGTCGCTGTACTTTGTATATAAGAGCCAGACAGAATGTTATTTACTTATTTACCTTTATTTATTTACTTACTTCCTACAGCATAAAGTCACAAGTAGACTGCAGAGCTTCCCATGTACATATACAAAGTACAGCGATGGCAAAAGTGCGACATGCATTCTTGCTCCAATGTAGAACCGTCTTCTTTATGTGAAAACAGCAGTATCAAATGTGCTTGTTTTTTTCTTGAACGCGACTGAGAGAATAAAACCAATGCTAACCTTTACAATTATAAATTTACAGCAGCTGTTACAGACTGGAATCAAATGTATGTTTTTATTCAAAAATAGTAAGAATAAGAGTTACGGTGTTGAACCCATGTAGTTTTGATTACCAGTCAACAGTTGATACTGTTGCGCACCGTGTGTTAGGCAAAAATATTGTATTTTCAGGGGCACAAAAGTATTTGGACAATTGACTGATAAGCTGTTCTATAGCCATGTGGGAGCAGTTCCTTCGTTATTTCATTAACTATTAACACTAGAATCCCTGAAACCTACGAAAAAAACTTTTATTCCAGGCCGCAACTTAAATCCCTTCGCACCTCTCCATCAGCGTCTTTTGTTTTGAAAATATGTAGATCAGCACTGCAGCCTGCTGTCCCACCCCCATTTGACAGAGCTCAACTTAGGCAAAAAGTTGTGCATGGGGTGCCTGGAGTTGTTTACTGTAAATAATAAAGTATATCATTATTTGGAATACATGCATGTGTGTTCCACATCTACAAAGATCTGGGTAAGTGTAGGATGAAAGGAAATGTGAGGCAAGAAAAGCTGAACACATACCTAAAGCGGAAACCTTTTCCATGTTATGCTAATAATGACGTGAAGTGTATCCAAATATCAAATAAACATATGAGCTTTTATTTAAGAATATAACCAAAGAAAATAAGGCATTTGATTTACAAGTTGCTGTCAATGAGTTAAAAACCCAAACTCAAATGTCAATCGACAGGGAGTTTATATGTGTTTTTGAATGGTGCAGAGGTAAGAACCACTGTCTTATAACTTAAAGGTTCGAGACCGGGTGCTCCATGTTTTCAGTAGTGAGCTGCTATTATTATTATTATATAGTAAAACATACAATTGATTTGAGTCTGTAACACCTGGTGTAAATTTTGGCTACTTGTAAAAGTTAGCGCTTGTTTTTTTTTTATTATTCTCTCAGTGACGTTGATGTGGTACAACAACCTTGCCTCTCTCTCTCTTAGTTGATTGCATTTATCTCTATTCTTTTATTTTGAGGGGACAGCAAATTTACATTGTTATACAAGCTGTACACTGACTACTTTACATTGTATCAAAGTGTTATATCTTCAGTGTTGTCCCGTGAAAAGATATAATAAAATATTTACAGAAATGTGAGGGGTGTACTCACTTTTGTGAGATTCTGTTTCAACCTTCCTTTTCTATTATATCAGCTAACTTTCTCCCCTTACCAGTCATACTGCCAACATTCAGAGATTTTACCCTCAGTTCCACTCTCTTTACCTTCCTCCTCTCCAACTGCCTCGGGACACATTTCTCACCTCTTCTTCTCCTTCTTTAGCCAACAGTAGACCAATTTCCGCCAGCACCCTGTTGGCAGCTGTTGTTAACCGGGACCTTGACCGATCCGGTATGGAAATTTGTATTGTTGCCCGCATATTGATTTGAAACATTTTACCCTGGATTGCCCTTCCTGACGTAACCCTCCTCATTTTTCTGGGCTTGGAACTAGCACAAAGAAACACACTGGATTGTTCTTCCCCTGTGGCTGGGTTCTTAATCTTAAAACAGCATTCAGTTAATTCTTTAGTTACATTCAACTCTTATCCTTGTGATTAATAATTCATTGTTATAACTTCATAAGTATATACTTGTATTAAATTGTAAAATTATATATCATGTATTGATTAAAAATATTGATTACAATTCTATAACAATCAAGACTAGTTAATTTAATTTAAAAAAATCATAATTTATAGACAGTATGTCTCATTGTAAAGGTTTAATTCAGTTAATTCCTATGTATCCATTTCAGGCTACACAAATTTGCTGTACACATATAATATAGCAACACAAAAGTTTACAAAGATCCAAAAACTTTCATTAAATTGTAACTGAGATAATGTCAGCACAAGTTCTAGCTAGCCAGAGATGTGGATAAATGACATAGTAGAGGGGAGGAAAACTAAAACTCCAGTTAACAGCATTCATAAAAAAATAGCCTATGAAGTTCCCTTCGAAACAAGCAAAGACAAAGTTCAGATAACTGTGGACAACCAGCAACAACCCTCTTCAGGGCCTTCTGCAGTTTCATTTGCCATATTCTGTAGTCCATAAATGTAGAATAATATGATGGAGCTAAGGCTGAAGCCTTAGTTTTTCAGTCCCTCAGATTTCCCATTGACTGGCTATGAATAGTAACTTGGTCAAGTGCCCAAAAAGAAAATGTAGATGAAAAACTGAACAGAAAAGTGCAGGAACAGCTTTAATTAATTTCACACTTTAAAGAAAAATACATATTGAATATGTATGTGTGTATGCATCATTAAATACTGTATATATGGGTCTAAATCTGATTTATTTAAACAATGACCACTTATGTGCATTAGGAATTCTGTTTGTCAGTAATTATCTTTTAATAATATAATTAACAGGTCCTGTAAGTGATTTCATGTTTACTAATTTGATTTTAACAAGGAAGCAGAATTACTGTTCCTCATATTATATTAAAATGGATGTGGATGTAAATGATAGGGATGTTGTGGTTTAACCTATTACCACTAAATTTTAAAGGTGAATTTTCAGTCTGTAATATTAAGATATTTTATTTAATGTTAATACAAATATAAAAGCAATGCAAATGTTTAGTGACAGTTAAAATTCCTTATTTATTACTTAGACACATTTCGAAATAGTACATGACAGTGTGTACCATTTTCTCCTATTGATTTCTAGTGGTATTCAAATAAAGTCTTGCCTTGCAACATTTTTTTAATATTAATTTGGTAAACCTTTTGTTGAGTTGTTCTCCATTTAAGAGCCATTATCAACAAAATTTCGTCGTCTGCATGGAAAAAATTAAACAAGACTTGCATAGATGGTCAACCCTTCATCTCACACTAGCTGGAAGAATTAACACTGTTAAGATGAATATTCTTCCTAAGCTCCTTTTTTTATTTCAAAACATCCCAATATACATTAATAAATCATTCTTTAAGCAATTAGATTCAACAATAACCTCATTTATTTGGAATTCAAAACATCCACGCATCAAAAGAGCGACCCTACAAAGACAAAAGGCAGAAGGCGGCATGGCTCTACCTAACTTCCAGTTTTATTACTGGGCAGCAAATATACAGGCGATAAGAACCTGGACACAAATAGAAGAACATACACAGGCTTGGACCGCAATAGAAGTAAAATCCTGCAGTACTTCTTTGTATTCCTTGCTCTGTGCTCCAATAAACACATGTTATCGGCAATACACTAATAACCCAATTGTGCTCCACTCACTTAGAATCTGGAACCAATGTAGAAAGCATTTTAAGACGGAGAAGCTTCTATCAGTGGCACCCCTGCAAGAGAACCACCTCTTTCAACCTTCGCAAACATATGCAGTTTTTAATATCTGGAAAAAAAATGGAATTAACTTGCTTAGAGATCTTTATATAGACAACGTCTTTGCATCCTATGAACAATTACATTCCAAATTTAACATTCCAGTTACACATTTCTTTCACTATCTTCAAATCAGGAACTTTGTTAAACAGAACCTTCCAGATTTTCCTCATCTTGCACCCTCATCCACGCTGGAAAAATATTGCTCAATTTTAAGGAATTAGACTCCATCTCTACAATATATAAAATCATTTTACAATCCCTTCCTTTCAAAGATCCAAGAGGACACTGGGAAAAGTATCTCTCAATTAAAATATCAGAAAAGGAGTGGAAAGTAGCAATGCAGAGAATTCACTCAAGCTCCATATGCGCAAAGCATACAATTATACAACTCAAAATTATATATCGAGCACATCTGTCTCGACTAAAACTCTTCAAAATGTTTCCAGGGTATGATCCAACCTGCGAACGTTGCAACCAAGTCCCAGCCTCACAGGTCACATGTTCTGGGCCTGCACCAAATTAACATTATTCTGGACAAAAATTTTAATTACCTCTCAGACAGCCTTGGACTCCCAATCCCTCCTAACCCATTAACAGCTGTGTTTGGGGTTCTTCCAGAGGGGCTTAAAGTGGAGAAGGACAAACAAATTGTGATTGCATTCACTACACTCTTGGCACGCAGACTTATTCTGATAAACTGGAAGAACCCAAACTCTCCTCTTTTAAGTCAGTGGGAAACTGATGTGTTATATTATTTGAAATTGGAAAAAATCAAATACTCAGTTAGAGGATCTGTACAGACTTTTTTCAAAACATGGCAGGATCTAATCAGTAATATTTTAAAATAAGTTTATAAAGCACAGAGAATTTATTAACTTAGGTATGTTTACAAGCCTTAAATCTTACACCGTTTGGCTTGCTCTCTCTCTCAGGGGTGGGGATCGATCTGTTCTTAACATAATTCTTTTTTTTGTAAAAACTTGATTGCTATGTATGGATTGTAATAAAATTAATAACATAAAAAAAAGAGTCATTCTGCTATTGTTAAACCATGAGATTTGTTTTGCTTTAACTAATTTTGTCTTGATAGAATCTGCTTTATTTAAAGTCTGTTTCAGAGAGAAAATATAGTCACATATTCATTGATCTACAGTGTCCTTCCTCAAAAATTATATAAGATTTTTTCATAATATAAATAATACAACGAGTTTAAATATACAGTAGACCCCCGCAAAGTTGTGGTTCAGGGTTCGCAGACTCAGTTGTTTGCGGATTTTTTCTTAGAACCTAACTATTAATTGTTAGCGGAAAAAGCAAATATCCTCTGCAATTTTTTATGGCTTTTTTTGTGGCAGTACTGTGCTGTAGAGAGAACAGGAAGCAACCGCTGAGGGAAACACGGTTTGGGATGGTGAAAGTAGCCAATCCGACAGCGTTATTCATTTCTCCTTGCTGCTGACTGACTGCTGCCATGTGCCGCATCTCCTGGTGAGTGGGTTTACCACTGCTGAGGGAAACGCGGTTTGGAATGGTGAAAGTAGACAATCCGAGAGCGTTATTCATTTCTCCTTGCTGATGATTGACTGCTGCTTTGTGACACATCTCCAGCTGAGTGTCCTCATGTTTTCCATTTTGTTATTGTTTTGTTATTCTTAAACGCACACAATGTCGTTGAATCGCCCTGCACCTTCTAAGGCTTCTGGAACTGAGCATAAGCACCAGAAGTTTAAAACACTCCAGGAGAAGGTTAAACACCTGGATTTGCTCCGGGAACTAAAAAGTTATACTGCAGTAGCGCACCACTATGGCATTAATGAAAGCACTGTATGCTACATAAAGAAAAACAAAGCAGCAATCTGGAGTACCGTATCTGTAAGTTTCTGTGATAGTGCCAAAAAGGTAATGACCATAAGCAATAAAATTATAATCAGGATGGAATCTGCCTTGGCACTGTGGATCACTGACTGCAGGAAGAACATCCCCTTGGATGGTAACATCATCCAATAGAAAGCACAGAAATTGTACCAGCAGTTCGCTATAGGAGACAATGTAGCAACTTCCTATCACAATGTTCCTGAAACCTATAAAGAAAAGCCAGCATGAAACCCCACCAGAAGAAGACCCGTACAAAGATACGACTCCTCCTGAAGCGCCTGAAGAAGAGGTGCCACCCGAGGAGTTTTAAATCCTGTGCATTGTACTGCACAGCTACTTCTTCATCATCAATATCATTCATCATTGGTGAGTACCTGTACATTTTACTGTATTTTAATGAAATGAAATTATTATGTAATTACTCCACTTACAACAAAGAAAACTACAGCGCATACCAAAGAAAACAAGCTTGCATGAATTATAGTACGTATAGCGGTAACGTGTATTTTACATTCTAGCACCAAGGGAGACATCACAGTACAGTACTATACAGTGTTTGCGTTTACCTTTACATTCTGTTTTTAGGTAATGTATTAAGGTATTTTTTTAGTCAGTGTATTAATGTATTAAGCTGAGTTTGTAACAAATTAAAGAGCTTTGGGGGCATACTGTATTTAGGGTTGAAACTATAAAAATAGGCATTTAAAAGGCATCTTTTAAACACATCCAAAAGTTGGTTTTTCACAATTCGTGGGTGCTCTAGGAATGTAACCCCCGCAAATTTTTGGGTGTACTGTAATGTGTAATATAGATGAAGCCATGTTTAATTTTAACCCCTGTAATTATTGGAATGGACATTAGTAGATAAAAATTAAATAGTGATCTGAAAATGTTTCATATAGAGGATTGCTAATTACATTTGGAATTTCAACAGTAAAAGTTAGAGAATAATTTGATCTAAACTGATAGTGTAGCACACTTAACAATTTAGAAATCCCACAGAGTTACTGGGGGAACCAATGTCCCAAAACCAACCTGCAAAAAAGCAAGTTTAACATGAACTGCAAGTGTCTAGTGAATGATGTAACTGAATTAATGATAATGGCCATTTGAGTCACCAGATTTCAGCCTAATTCATTGCTTGTGGAAACTGAACCTTAGATAGTCAGCACAATCACCAAAACACCAAAAGATTGCATTTCTTATGAAAGAGTCATATCCATTGCCTTTAATATAAATTCACGTAAATTTTGAATCCATATCAAGGCCAATTAAAATGGCTTCTATAGAATTTAATCAAATATTTTAATCTATACATGGTAAATTTTATAATTTAATACAAGTATATACTTAAATTAAGTTTTATCAATAGATTAAGGCATAAGGAAAAGGACCAAAGTTAACTAATGGGTTAACTAAACACAGCTTATAGCTTGAGCATGTGAGGGTTGCCTCATCTTAAGAGAAACCATTGAGATAATTACTAAGGTTAAAATGAAGTAAATGAGTAATAAACACCCCCTTAAAAATTGAGGACAAATTAGTAAAAAATCCCAAACATCCCTATTGTGAAGCAGTGATAAGAATGAAGCAATATTTAGAATAATGGAAAAATTGACATGTATACAAAGTTACTGGTGGCAGTAGCTGATTGGATAAATGATAGAACTATGTATATTAAGAGTCAGATGACATAATAATAATATGAATGCATAAAAGGAAATGAATTATATTATAGATGTCTCACTCCATGGACTGAGAAATTTGTGCATATCTATGTGCAAATGAAGAATTTTATTTGCACATAGATTTTCATCTGGTGTCTGAGAATGACATCTTTGAAAAAAGAGGAAAGTTTTTTCCACAACACTCCTGGCTAGCCTATGCCTAATAATTTAGTTTACACTTGTTTCACTTATTTTCTTAATTAAAATTGGCACACTCCTTACAACAGGAAAAATCATATATAAAAAAGGTATAGAACAGACTAGCACACTGGCAGTTTGTTATTAAGTAGTTGCATTAAAAGTATAAATATATACTCATAAAACAAAAAGCCATTAAGTATATATCACCTAATAATCTGAGCAAACAGTCATTTCTTGGAAAAAGTGTATTTACATTTTATTAGGTCTTGAATGTGCATCCCTTATTGTTTCTGTAGTGAGTTTTTTTCTTTTCTGTTTACTTCTACTTTTCTGGAAAATTAGACACTTCTAAAGACCACCATAAACATTAGCAAATATATTGAGCCAGTAGAAGGCTTCTGAAATCCTGTACTCATTTGTTTTATTTTCCTGGTTAAATTTTCCTCATAAAACTTTACAATGATTAGCTGCCACTGTTCAGTTGTTGAAATTAATTATGTTGTGCTTTCTGTTTGTTATAAACAAAAGCATGTCTTCAATAGAGAAAGAGAGGAAAACAAAGTTAGTCCAGTTTTTTACTCTCATCTTACAAGTATCGGTTCCCCTTTTTGCATATCTCTAAAGCACACTGCAGTCTGATACAGTGGTAAGTAAGTAAGTAGATACCAAAATTTATTTTATAATTGTACTAGACTCTTCCTTGACCTTGAACGTTTCTAATTTATTCACACTTTCTGGATATACTTTTTAAGGTCTCCACCTCCATGTCACAACCTATAGCCATGTTGTTCTTTTAGGCATGGAAGATAAATTCCCATAAAACAAACTGACATCAAACTGAATGAAAATTTAGCTTTGCTAATTTTGGGTTAATCAGTATTTTTTTGCAGGAAATGCATGAATTTACGATTAAAAACACATAAAATAAAAAAAAAATGGAAACCTTGTATTTTACAAAGCATACAGTGTAAAATTTGAGCCACTTACAATTAGAATAATATTGGCATTTCATATCATATACATGTTGTGACAGAGATGCAGTGGGCAATTTTTTACTATTTTCAATTTGCATACTGTTTCACAAAACTGGCACTAAAATTCATTTGCCATGTGATTTCACAATTGTGAAATGCAAAACTCACTAAAAAGAGTTTAAGGATTTTCTCAGGTAAAAAACAAACGTTCACATTCTCAAGCTTACTTGTAGCCTTTTCTGCAGTTGCATAATGCATGTAATATGTAACACATCTATCAAATCAATTATATTTATGCCTCTTGTTCACATCACTGCAAAGGATCGCAGTGTTTTCTAAAATATGTGACATGCAATATTTTTTCCTCATGAAGACAGAGTACTGTGTTTTATCCACAGAAACATCTATCTAGCAACTACCTTTTCCCATTTTTGACACCTTTCATTAGATGATGAGGACATGCACTCTCCAAGCTTCACATTGTCTGATACATCTGTAGAACTGCCAAGATTGTTATCATAATTGGCAAAATGGGGATCCTACTAAAGGAACATGGCTGGCAACTCAACAAAATGTCTACATATGGCAGGAAATAAATCAGGTGATTTTTTTTGCTCACTAGAGTTCTTTATTTTAATACTAAATAATAAGGAGACACATGTGGAATTAATGCATGCAAAAACATCCATACATGAACAAACACCTTTCTTTTTCTGTGAAATTTGCTAGGAGTGAAACATTTCTTCTTCTAATTTTTTTACAAAGCAAAACACTGTGATTTACTGCAAATCATTTAACTTATCAGGTTCAGGTTCAGGTTGGGAAGCATGCACTGGTACAGCACTTTGCTGCACCCACCACACAATGAAACAGCTTGGGATCCTGGTTGGCAACTCTCCAGGAAAACACGTGGTCCAGTCCCACCCACCGGAAATGACCATCTATCTGCCACAGCCTGCAAGCCGGATCACCCTAGAGGAATCGTGCCGTAACTGACATTTCCTTACAATGCAGGTAATGGGCCTCATTCGGGATTTCCTGAGTTACCGCTCATTTGACACTAAGTTAAACCAGCAGTACCCAAATATTCTCCGAACAGAGTCCAGTCCAGGTCTCAAGTCACTGGATAGTGTCATGTCTCACAAGACAGGATGCACCAGGGCTCTAAAGACTTGGACCTTTGTAACTTTTCCATAGATATTGGGAGTGCCACATGCCCCTTTCCAGTGATCTCATACCCCCATGCTCTCACAATTTATATACTGACTTCATAGGAAGAGTCATCAGAGACATGAATGACATTGCCAATTATTACAATTACTAATTATTATTGTATAATTGTATTCAATTGTTTCAAAAGAAGTTTGTTATAGGGAGAAAAAAAATTAAATTAGGCATCTCTGTACTGTAACTAGAAATCTGATTGGGTGATGTTCATACAAATGAAACATCAATAAAAACTGTGATGGACCTATGGCATGAGTGATCCCCAAGCCCCAAACACGAAGACAAGAATGCAGTCCCAGGTTCAAATAAAGAATACCTTCAAAAGTAACAAGCACAAAGCACAGGTTCTTTCTTTTCCACAATTACTGTCTCCTCTCACCACTGCACTGCCATTCTCCAGTTAAGTGTTGCCTTCCTTTCTCCCAGCTATGACTCACCTGTGTGTGATCCCATTTATTGCGGACCCTGGAGTACTTCTGGTGCCATGGCTGATGCCCGTTGGAAGTACTTCTGGATCATATAGAAGTCCAACATAGCAGGGAGCATGTCTCCCTGCAGTGCCCTGTTGGGACACCCACGGACCCCAGCAGGGCTACTCTGCCAGACAACATTTCCCAGCATGTCCTACTGGAATCCGACTGGGTCCTGAAATCCAAGACTGCTGCCATCTAGCATCCTGGACGAATAAAGAGTCCCCAGCAACATCTTCTACTTCCAGTGGGGTGTCTGTCCATTCACTCTGGCTATCTCTTCCGGGTCTGGTACCTTTCTCTCTTGTGTGCCTGCTAGGAGCATCCTGTCTGGGTAAGCAACCATCCCCTCTTCTGGTAGGGATAACCATCCAACCCATGTTTCACGTATCCTTTTAAACTCTGGTCATTCTCCTAATAGTAGTATGAATACTAAAGTTTAATACAATATTAAATATATCCTATTAGATCAGCTTTAAAAAAATGCAGTACAAGAAATGAGCAATCACTTAGAAGATTAATAATTTAGTGAGGCTTTAAAGAAAATAGGAGTGCACTTTGTTGCAGAATTTAGCAGTACAGCTTCACAGATCTATTGTTCTGGCTTCAGACTCTTTTCATGGCCGCTGCCTAGACAATCTGCTAGTGTTTTGTTTCCCTTTGGATGTTCTGGTTTTTCTCCCAAAAACATTTTTGTTATTTTGCGTGCCCAGATATGGACCAGTGCCTTTTGCTTGTTGCTGTATGAGCAAGCTCCAACCACAATTTTTATTTGAATTAAGCGGGTTCAGAATTAAGCAGGAATTAAGATAATTTTGGGCTCTAAGGATGCTCACAAGGCCACAAAAACCAAATAAAACATTTTACTATAACATTAATATAACAAATATTAGAGAAGGATGTACAGTATATAGTGAAGGAAGCATATAGTTGACAAAACTACTATACACAACTTTTTTTGTGATGTCTTCCCACTTACCAAGCTCTTTATAAGAAGTCCTAACTCCTGCCGAACACTCTCTTGCGCACCATATTGGTGGTTGGAAGAACTTTTAAACACTGGCCTGTGTGCATGTATTGGCATATCCTGGAAAATAATTAAGGCTCTTTGATGACATCATAAATCCCTCGGTTTATTCTACTAAAACTTATCCTCCTGGCAGCTTCAGGAGTTTCTGCACTTTCCCAACATCACAGAATCCTAACACTGAGGGGTCTGATAGTCCATGTTTCTTAGTATGCCTCAGGATCAACAAAACATCAAGTTGGGGCCACTGTATGTGGTGCTGTTTGGCAGCCTAATGGATGTATTTTTCAAAGTAATTGAAAATTCTGACACTACCTGGATTCCTTCAAAAATTGCAAGAAAATTTCTGAAAAGAAATATTCATAAACTAGCAAAATACCCGCGCATCACAGCGGAGAAGTAGTGTGTTAAAGAAGTTATGAAAAAGAAAAGGAAACATTTTAAAAATAACGTAACATGATTGTTAATGTAAATGTTTTGTCCCTATTATTAGTGTTGCTGTCACCAAGGATTTGATTATCCTTATTTCTTTCAATCAGGTTTGTATTTGCAGGATGTGTTGTGTTCAAGTTATATTCTGTGTTTGTCAACCGTTGTAAAGATAACAGGTTCCACTCATCAAAGTGTTCACTACCCAAATTGGTACTCGTGAATCTAAGATGTTTAACAGGCATTTCCGGTATTAAGTTGTGGATTTGCCTGCGAATATTTAGCGGTAGCATGTCTATGAACTTAATTTAAACTTAAGCTTACACCTTGCTTTCCTATTGATATGTCTACAAAGGCTTGTTTAGAGGGTTGTTCCTTTCTTAAACATCATCAATAAACAGCTCATCTTCCTCTTTATCTGAGAAATCACACACTGCATGCACGGGTTTACCTGTCCCAGTCCTGCAAAGTCATTTCATGTGAGCTGCTCGGAGTACATGCATCAAAGCTTCTTAGCTGTGCTTGTGCAATCTCGTGTGATCTCATGATGTTCACAGCTTTATTTATTATTAGCTCAGACCCGGCACTTAAAAGTTCCTCTCACACTTTTGCTGAGTTTGTGCCAAGCACTATTCTATCCCTGACCATCTCATCTTCGTTTGCATAAGCACAGTCCTTCACCAGCAATTTTAACTCCGTTACAAAGTGATGAAAAGTCTCGTTTATACCCTGCGTCCTCTCAATAAACTTGTATCTCGCGAATATCGTACTCGTCTTAGGCATGACAAACACCAGCGGCAGCGTGTCTATGAACCTAATTTAAAGTTAAGCTTTACACCCTGCTTTCCTATTCGTTTGCAGAAGCACAGTCTTTCACTAGCAATTTTAACTCCGTTACAACAATTTTAACTCTGTTACAAAGTGATCAAAAGTCTCGTTTATACCCTGCATCTTCTCATTAAACTTTTATCTTGCAAATATCGTATTCGTCAAAGGCATGACAAACGCCAGGGGCAGCCTGTCTATGAACTTAATTTAAACTTATGGATCAAACCTCACACATCAGCACCTGAGACAAAGCCTCTGACATTGTGCCATGGCAGATGGTTTGCTTATTTGACAGAGTGAATATTGGAGTATTAAATTCATAGGTCTGAATTGCAATCTGATTATTTGAATGGTTACTTACCAGGTAACACTTTTGGTTGGTCGGCCAGTCTGCACACATCCACCTCGTTCTCTCAGTCGCAAGAAGCAGATCATATAGTGTGTGATACAGTACCTACTGTTTGTATTATATTGCAGTCAACCTTGCCTTATGCATACAGATATGCCATCTGAAAATTAATATTTAGAAATTGGATAACCCACATCAAAGTGAATCACCTATCCAAGTTAAAGCATTCAAGTCCATTGTTGGGCATATTCATGCACACAACCACGCACAATTATGTTTATTATCACTAAACTCACAGAATTATGGCTATCTTCATGAAGTGTAAGTAAGCTGAAATATTTCCATGACAAACTGCTACACTCTATATATAACAACATAAACTCTACATAGAGAGTAAATGGGTCAGGAATTTAATCCATACCACTGGATGTGTGTGACTACAGGTATAACTGTTTTGTCATTCAGACATTATCACTATCAAATACAAATGTAAGAGACAATATTAGAAAATTGATGCTTTAAGTTAAACTCATATTAGTGTTTGCTTTTGAATTTGAAAGGAATATAATTTTTTCTCATAGCTACAGATAATCGTGTAGCCTTTCCCTTCCATTTCAATGTGTCAAGCTATTGCCAGAATCCCATGAAGCAAAATAAAGCTGCAGAACTTTGGTAATTTTAGGTAAATACAGCTACATCCGGAGGCTTTGAACATGGACACTACAATTTGAAGATTTGTTAATGAAAGAAAAAGAGACAAGCTATAGAGGTACTGTGCTCTTCTCTTCTGTATGCATGTCTGGATTTGAAAGTTTAAGATGCAGTTCTCAAACTCAAACAAACTATGTTAGAACTTAAAGGCATTGCGGAAAATTTTTTGGTTAATGGCATGATAAAGAAGTTTGACTTGACTGAAAAAGACTGATGAACGCTGCAATTGTGACGTGGCAGCTGCCTTGATTCAGTTGCCTGGAAACGCTGTTAGTTGCTAGTGCATTTGCAAGATGGTTAAATGGAATTGAAGGGAAGCCGCAGAAAGTGATATGAGTATAGACTCAAATGAGGATCAATTAAATACACTTTGCACTCAAGTAAAGAGGGGCACAAACAGCTTTTTGATCTCATGTCTAGAATTGAAAGCTTTAAAAGCGATCCCACAATTTTTTCTGTAGTATTGGAGCTGTATGAAAGTAACTATCACTGTGTGCAAGCTCATCTTGAGGAGCTGAATAAAATATTACCCCTACTGGCTAGAGGTAATAAATCGAAAAGGCACATTGCTTCTAAATCTAAGGATTTCAATGAATTTGCAAAGAGTATAATGAGCCTAGTTAATGATCACTTAGTGGATCAACTTAGCAGATTACAACTACGAGATCAAAATAGCATGGAATCCAGCACAAGCTCCACACAAAGTTAAAAGTAAAAATCACCCTCTGCCATCACAGACAACCGCTCAAGGTGCCAGGCTAGAGTTGTGGGATACACCTGAGTTCATGGAGAGGCAAACCGAACATCAGAAGGCATGAGCCGAAGCTGTTAAAATGCTAGCCCAACAAAGAGATAAACAAAAGGAAGCTCCAGCACCTCCTGCTTCTCGTGGTGAAGTACCACTCAGACAAGTCCATTTATTTGCAGGTGATCAATTCTCTTATGCAGACTTTATCAGGGCCTTTGATCACGCTGTAGATGATGTGTTAGGGAACCCTCAAGATAAATTAGATAATCTAATCCAATATACCAAAGGTCCTGCCCAGGAAATGGTTAAGAGCTGTGCACGATTGCTCCCAAATCAAGACTATGCAAAGGCCAGAAGGCAACTTGAAAGTTGCTATGGTGACCATATATTCGTAGCTGATGCACGAGATCAAAATAGCATGGAATCCAGCACAAGCTCCACACAAAGTTAAAAGTAAAAATCACCCTCTGCCATCACAGACAACCGCTCAAGGTGCCAGGCTAGAGTTGTGGGATACACCTGAGTTCATGGAGAGGCAAACCGAACATCAGAAGGCATGAGCCGAAGCTGTTAAAATGCTAGCCCAACAAAGAGATAAACAAAAGGAAGCTCCAGCACCTCCTGCTTCTCGTGGTGAAGTACCACTCAGACAAGTCCATTTATTTGCAGGTGATCAATTCTCTTATGCAGACTTTATCAGGGCCTTTGATCACGCTGTAGATGATGTGTTAGGGAACCCTCAAGATAAATTAGATAATCTAATCCAATATACCAAAGGTCCTGCCCAGGAAATGGTTAAGAGCTGTGCACGATTGCTCCCAAATCAAGACTATGCAAAGGCCAGAAGGCAACTTGAAAGTTGCTATGGTGACCATATATTCGTAGCTGATGCATACATGGATAAAGCATTGAAGTGGCCTCAAATAAAGCAGAATGATGGAGCGTCCCTGAGAGACTAAGCAACATTTCTGGATAGCTGTATGGACACCATAGCCAATGCAGGGAGCCGTGACACATTCAACAACAATCTAAATATCTGTATAATACTCTCAAAGCTCCCATATTCTTTATAAGATAAATGGTGAAACTGGGCTTATGAATTTAGACAAAGGGAAGAGAGAAGGGCAAATATGGATCACCTTTCTACATCGACATACTAAGATGATAATGGATCCCTTTTAATAATGCTGTACAAGATATCACAGAGAGAAAAGAAAAGACTGGCAATCTCTTCTGAAGAGAGGCCAGAGATCAGGGGGTATTTTCACTACAAGTATTTCCAAAGCTGCCGAAAATGGGATTCGATAAAGCTAGCTCAAAAAGACTGCAACTGCTGTCTGTGCATTTAAAAAGCTTTGTGTATTCTGCAGTGGCCAGCATACTCTTGCTAAATGTAGTAAAATTAAAGAACCGCCACATAAATCTTAAAGAGAGACCCTGAGTATGTGCGTCTCAGGAACTGCAGGTCTGACATTATGGTCAGCAACACAGGAGCGCCGCAGGGACTGTACTTTCTCCGGTCCTGTTCAGCCAGTATACATTGGACTTCCAATACAACTCGGAGTTCTGCCACGTGCAAAAGTTTGCTGATGACACTGCTATCGTGGGCTGCATCAGGAGTGGGCAGTTGGAGGAGTATAGGAAACTTATCAAGGACTTTGTTAAATGGTGCGACTCAAACCACCTACAACTAAACACCAGCAAAACCAAAGAGCTGGTGGTGGATTTTAGGAGGCCCAGGCCCCTCATGGACCCCGTGATCATCAGAGGTGACTGTGTGCAGAGGGTGCAGACTTATAAATATCTGGGAGTGCAGCTGGATGATAAATTGGACTGGACTACCAATACTGATGCTCTGTGCAAAAAAGGACAGAGCCAACTATACTTCCTTAGAAGGCTGGCGTCCTTCAACATCTGCAGATGTTCTATCAGACGGTTGTGGCGAGCGCCCTCTTCTACGCGGTGGTGTGCTGGGGAGGCAGCATAAAGAAGAGGGATGCCTCAAGCCTGGACAAACTGGTGAGGAAGGCAGGCTCTATTGTAGACATAGAGCTGGACAGTTTGACATCTGTGGCAGAACGACGGGCATTGAGCAGGCT
Source organism: Polypterus senegalus (assembly GCF_016835505.1). Classification (NCBI taxonomy): domain Eukaryota; kingdom Metazoa; phylum Chordata; class Cladistia; order Polypteriformes; family Polypteridae; genus Polypterus; species Polypterus senegalus. Next base: position 111,932,337 of record NC_053166.1, read on the forward strand.
CCTGTCGATCATGGAGATCGTTCCTCCCCCACACTATGCGACTGACTTTCTAAAATCTAAAGGTTAATGTTTTCATTGTCTCAAACCGGGGCACCTTGGTAAGAATTGTAAAGAAAGAATGAAATATCAAATATGTTCTTTGCAGCACCCAGACATCTTGCACATCAAAAAAGACGATGGTGCAACATCCACTAACACTATTTCTAGTGAGGTAACTCCAACTGAAGTGGAAACCGAGAAGGGGACTTGTACCCTTTTCGGGACCTGAAAAAAATACAGGTAGTCCCAAAGTAACGGACATCTGACATACAACTTACGAACTGGGCCACAGCTGCTCCTTCATCTGTCTGGGGGACACGACGCAGGCTCCTCAGTAACTGCCGCTCTGTCATCTCCAGCCTGGGAACGCTGCAAGCAGTGGCTTGAGGGGGGCAGTTTTACTGCTCGTGCACTGTAGTGTCCCTTGGGCTGCTCCGGTTGATGAATGGGGTGATGGGGGCCCCACCCCATTCATTCTCAGTGGGCGGCTGGGTGAACGGCAAGCGCTCGTGTGCAGGATGGAGGCTTGATGGGGCAGAGGTTGATGGTTCACTGCTTGCCCACCATGCTGCCGCAGCTACTGCTCCCGACTGAACAGAGGCTGGATTCGTTTCACTGCCCCTCCACCACACAGCCTTGCAGTGTCCCTTGAACGGCTGTCCCATTTGTTCTCGGTGGGCAGCTGGTGATGCTGCAAGAGGTGACACGGTTGTGGCTGAACGGAGGCCATTGAGGGTGAATGGTGCAGCGGATGGCTGACTGTTGAATGGAGGTGGTGGTGTGAGATTCACTACCTGCCTTTGGCTACACCCTCTTTGATATCGGTGGGCTAACGCTGCAGGCAGCATACTGTATGCAAGTGGAGGTGACTGTGTCGTGGGTGGGTGGTGAATCACCCCTCACTGCCCCCATTTATTCTCAATAGTAAGCCTGCTTGTACTGTTACGTACATAGCAGGAAGTTGTCTCTCGTCAGTACACCAGACATGCTGACGAGGGGTGCCTTCCTGCTCTGATAGCGTGTACAGTGCTGTGCAGAAGAGCTCATCTTAACGTTTTGTCTTCACCCTTCAACAATGTCTCTGAAACACAAATCTGATGCAAGTGCTGGTGATAGGGTAAAGAAGAGAAAAACCATCACCATGGAAAATAAAGTAAAAATAATAAGAAGGTCAGAGAGAGGTGAAACTCCATCATTCATTGGCACAGCACTTGGTTACCTTCTGTCAACAGTAGCATTTATTAAAATACTGTACCTGTTCTGACTTACTTACAAATTCAACTTAAGAACAAACTTACAGTCCCTATCTTGTACGTAACCCGGGGACTGCCTGTATGCACTGCATTTGGTCCTTGTTAAAGTAAAATCTAAGAATAGTGAAGGGTATGTAGAAATATATGCCGTTACAGATTCTGGTAGCACAATTTGTACTGAAAATCTTCAGGGACAGTTAAACTTTCACGAAATAGGAACTCAAGAATTCCTGAAAACAGTAAGTAATCATAATGATGATTCAAAAGTGCCAACTAAATGTTTCTTCCCCCTTAACGGTTTGTTAGTTATACACATATATTGTAGCAAGTATTATTATATTTAGTACATTCAGTAACCCACAGAAGAAACACTGTGAAAACAATTTTGAGTTAATTTTTCATGCTATAAAATAGCTTTCTGTTACTAACTTCCTATGTTGTTATACATGTATTTTTCCTTGATTTCTCTATATGTGACTATTTTATTTTTTTCTCATTTTTTCTATGTTTACCAATATGTTCTATTTTCTAATATCACATTGTCTATATTTTTCATGTAATTGTATTTTTTATTCTATGCAATTTTTAGTTAACTACCTTTGCCTTTTTCTGCTTTTTCTACCACCAATTGGTTTCTGTTTTTTTTGCTGTTGTTGTTTTACCTATTTTGTTTTTCCTTTATCATAATCAAACAACACATCTTTCTTTGTTTTTCACCACCCACCATGATTACTGTTTAAATTGGGTTTTAAATATTTATTTCTGCTTTCTCTCCCTCTCTCTCTTTCTAAGGCCTGTGGCTCCTTGCATTTTAGTGAGGATGTTTTTTATATAGTGTTTCCTGGTATCCTGATTCAGTTTTATCCTTCTATTCTCATCCTTTGTACATTTACATCTGTTTTTGTAAAAAAAAATATAATTATGAGAATGTAGTTATTTGTAGTATGTTGCTACTTCTTGCTTTCCTGAACAATCCTCAAAACACGGTGCCCACATTCCAGAAAGGATGATTCTTCTCTACATTCAACTGGGCTTTCAGTGTTGCAGTGAAAGAAATACAGTGATGAGCACATTTATTGAACACATTAAATTTTATCTTGTAAACAACTATATTGCTGCATGTCAAAAATTAAATGTGTTGCTTCTTTTAATTAACAGCAGAGGTAGCACGGCTATTTGCCCCATATGGGGGCTCAAACAACCCAAGAAAGCAGTTTAGGTCTACCAGAAGGATGCCCTCTCCAAACTTAGTACATCTCATAATGTAAACACGTAATTTCTGTTGTCTAAGTGACCAGACTTCTACCAAAATACCAAGTGTATTTGTCAAAGCGAACCTTGCTGCCTCTGGACTTGGACAAAAGAGGATCTCCTTCACAGGTACAGTATGTAATATTATTAGACCACAAATAAGCAGCCCAGTTAATGTAATGTAAAGTATGGAAGTAGAGAAATAATTTTGGTTTTGCAGAATAATGTCAGTAATGTGAAAAGATCATTAATGTGAAATGACATAAGTAAGTAAAATGTGTCATATGTAATTCAAACTGGAAAGTCAGTCTTCTTGCATTGTTCCATTTCTCTGCACCTGGCTGCTGGACCTCTTTTTAGGTCTCAAGCACAGGATAAGTAGATGATGAAATACACCCATACTTATTCACATTACAAATTGTTACCCTGCCTGCACAAGGAATAACCAAGAAATGTTTGATTTTGTTTGTTCAACTATCATCAAATAGAGTGACATCTTGTACAGTTGGTTAAAGACAGAGCAACAAAGCAAATTTGATAGTGCCAGTGTTAGACCAGAACTTTGGAACCTTTGATATTTAGCTTAAGTTATTTTATTTTGCTTGTTGCACAGGAAATGAAGCTGACCCAGAAGTCCTTTACGAAAAGCTAATTGAGGCCTCCCCAAGCTTACAGATGCTGGAGGGTTTGCGCTTCTAAAAATTGCAGGGACAACACGGTGCAGAAATTTGGAACTTATTCCCTGTCAACATGAGGGATACACAGTACAGTATTTAAAAGCATCAGAGAAAAGTTTTGGACAAGCAACAATTTGTATTCGTCCTCTGCAAAGAAGTCTACCTGTTAATGCTGTAAGTTTCATTTTAGCACTCTGGACCTCATGCAATTAAGAGTTTGTGAAGCACTTTTTAAAATGAAAAAAAAAATGCAGATTCTCGACTTGGAAAGCTTTTAGAGTACTTGAAAATAATAAGCAAAGGACATCTCTCTGTATGTTGTGTGTTTAGTTTAATATGATAAATTAGAAACTTTCACATTTTTTAAATTCAAATACATTGAAAGCTTGTATATTTGGACCCTATTACTTTGGACACTGGGATTTTATCTGTGTATCACAAAATTACAAGATTGTGCTTTTTTTTTTAAGAATGTTAATCCTCAAAATGCACCTGGGCCCATGGTTTTATGTATAACATGTCAACAAGCATTCCCCTTTACCCTCATTAAAGACCACAGGCATAATTATTAAGGGTATGTCATCTCATTCTCAATTTTGTATACAGTGCTTCCATGTGTTAACTTATAACTGTAAACAGTTGTTTGAAACTAGATTAATGTTCATGATGTAAAATTTTCTGTTTAGGAGTTCTGATCAGGCGTGTACAGGCAGTGATGAGCCAGTGGTAGCAGAGCCAACCTTTCCCAACTATGACCTACACAGCAGAAACACAGCAACTGAAGTCAGACCATCTTCCTCAGCAAGTACTGCAAACAGTACAGAACCTTACCCTGACATTACTGGAGATGAGTTGAAGGAGAAAATTGGTTAGTTTCATAAATACGGGAACTAATGACTGCAAATGTTCTTGCGTTGAGTTTTACAAAAGTTTTTGTCTTAGGATGCATTATATAAAAGTTTATGCAAAGAATGACCTATGCTGTTTATTTTTCCACAGATTGGGAAAAACCTAAGTGATCCACAGTAAGCAGCAAAGGATTTTAAAATGGCTTTGCTAAAAGATAATGAACATGAAAGACCACTTGTTCTGAAAATGGATATAATCTGTTAGCGAGGAAGATAGTGAAAATCTCTTCTTTACTTTTATAAAAGAAAGCAAAATTGGCCTCCCCAGTTACCTGTACCCTGGAAGTACATTGTACAGTGAACACATTTTAGAGAAATCTTGTTTTTTCTATCCTATTGTGTGAGTGATAACATTGATGTCATTAATGTAGGATATGCAGCTGTTGGAGAGGGTGTGGTTCGACACATTTTTAGCACACTGCTGGGAAAGATTCAATTTGGTTTCAATATGAATATTGGTGAGTGTGACACATTTTTTTCTCTATTTCCTGGTTATTTGTTTCATCTAATGTGGATGATTTTAAACTGCTGTGCTTGTTCCTTATCAGGAAATGTAGTACAGACATTATTGTTTGAAGGAGAACCTGACCACCTGATCCCAAGCAATTCTGAGTGTCTCGTTGAGAGCAGTCTTTTTGAAGCAGCTGGAAGAATATTGGGGCACTCTTTCTAGCAGGATGGGCCTTGTCTGGTTGGACTGAGTCCTGTTATCATACATGTATTACTCTGAGGTCAACCAGAGTTGGCAACTGTGGCAACTAAAGATTGTGCAGACCTGGACTACAGAGCCACAATACAACTAGTAAGTGCCAAAACTCAAACATTTTTTTTGCATTTACTCAAAAAGCATTGATAAATTAAGTTTGTTTTATTTTTCTGTTCATTTGAATAACTGAATTTTACATTATATCACCAATAGCCATTCCCTGTATTTTTTTTTTTAGTCTAGCTGCAAGGAGATACAGCACTTACGACAGAGCAGGAGGACACAATATCACACCTTGCCCTGGCGTGGGATCTGCCAGCTGTATCCACAACTAACAGGAGGTGGCTACACAATAAAATGTTGCTACATGCTGTTAAGTTTAAAAACATATGCAAGGTTGAAATCCTGCTTTAAGTTGATTTATATGTTACATAGCCAGTTTGTGATTCATAGCAACACTACTTTTACTTATAAAAGTCAAAAAAAATGCCATTTTCTGCTCTCTAGAGAGTATTAGCTCAGCAGACTCCTTATTATTGTGAATTTATGATGCTCCCTTGAGTGACCCATCACTTTTCCTCTCCCACACTCAATCCACTTTTTAATGTTGCATAAAATGTACTATTGATTTCATAAGTTTTATTAAAGTTGCTTTTGCAGGTTGTAAGAAGGACCACACAGCAGGTAAAACAGTTGAGACATGGCCTTAAGGAAAGTATGCTTTGGCCCCTGCTGACAGCTAGGGCAGATGTTGGTCTCCTGATGTTCCCAAGGGCAAAAGATATGGACTACACACCAGAGATAACCCATCTTTGAGTTGTAGTTTTTGCACCATTTATAACTTATTTCAGGTAGCAGTTTTTGAGGATGATTTAAATCTTTCAAAATAGGCATATTAACCCGGTCTGGCAACAAGCAAATTACTCAACTTGGCAGTTTGTGATTTTCATTTGTGTGAATATTCTCTTTAAAGATGATTCTGGAGAGAATTAACTGGCCGACAGATGCTTGTAGCGATGAAGATGATGAAGAGTTCTGTGTGGAAACCAAGTGCTGGGTTGCAGGTTTCTTAAGAATGTTCATTGAAAATGGTATGTTTATATATTTTGCTCTGTGTCAAGGAAGGCACCACCTCCTGATAAAAATCATGTCTTACACTTCACTTATTTTGCAGCATCATCAAGAGAGTTGGCTGAACTCCTTAAATTCTGGGTGGGATGGGAGATCTTGCCAAAGGAGCTTAATGTTGAGCTATCAACTGGTACCTGTATAACATCAGCCGCATGTTTCGAAAAACTGAGGATACCAGCAAACCTCCAGAACTACTCAAACTTTGCGACCTCTCTTGAAGCTTCAATTAGCCGTATTTATTCTGGTTTTGGCCTTGTCTGATCATTGAAATGTTACTTATCCACACATTTGTTATTGATGTTGACTTCTGTTTCATTTACAGGACAGTTGTATAACTTTCGAATGGTTAGCTGTACTATGCAATTCCTTATTACTACTGAAGCTTAAAATTAGGATAAAATATTTTTTGGACACAGTCTTTTCTCAGTGTCTTTATTCCTCACAAATCAGTCTTTGTTATCTTGCTAGGACAATATACATGCTAGGTAACAGATAATTCAGTCGCATGAAATAAAGACAATACATTTTTTAAAAAAAAGAAAAACTGTCACCCTAATCAGTTTAATATGCTTCTAATATGTTGCACAGTTTCTACATAGTTGGCCACTGCATTATCACAGCTGTCTGCTGGAGCAGGCAATGAGGCAGCTTCTGCATCAGTGAGATCACGAGGCAGTTGAATCTCTGGCACAGACACACTGCTATGGTGGCTATGAGGTCCAACCCAGTCAACTTCGTAACTGATGCTAAATACAGTAAGTATTTGTATTCATATTTTTTCCACAAGTATAAACTCCCAACTGGTTACTTATTGTTTTTATTCCAAAGTTTGTTGAAAATTGATCATGACAGTATCTCCTGGTTATAGTTGTCCCCAGAAATGGGAACAATATCAAATTTCATTCCCCCCTAGAATCCAGATTCTTTTGTTAGAATCCATGAATGTGTTATTGTACAGAATATTTCAGTATAATGCAAACTACAATCAGTACCTCTGTGGGGTCATCTAGATCTTGTGCCATGCGTCCCATCCGCAGTTGTAAAGGAGTTTGGTTTCCTTCACTTCGCAGGCCGTGGTGGTTCCAGGCATTCTGGAAGGACTTAAGGTTCCTTTGTATTAATGGAAGGAAATTCCAGTGCAGTGAGAACAAATGAAGCTCATTGTCTGGCTCAAGAAGTTGCTGTCTTTCCAATGTGAAAAATATGGAGTTGAAAATGCCAAGTACATGCTCATACACATCTCTCCACATCCTCTCAATTCTGTTGGGTGAAAAAAAAATTGTTGAGATATTCTGAATTAAAGTCAACACTTATGAAATTTACACCACTTAAGCAGACAGACACTCTCTGTAATATCCTGTGGAGTACTGTTATTGGACAAAATGAGAGACTTAAGATGTAGAAGTCAGTCTCTCATTTTTAGGCAAACCTCCACCTGCACAAGGAAAACATTTTTAGGATAAACACTAGCAGATTCAGCAGACTGATAGATAGATAGATAGATAGATAGATAGATAGATAGATAGATAGATAGATAGATAGATAGATAGATAGATAGATACTTTATTAATCCCAAGGAAAAATTCACATACTCCAGCAGCAGCATACTGATAAAAAACAATATTAAATTAAAGAGTGATAACAATGAAGGTATAACAGACAGACAATAATTTTGTATAATATTAACGTTTACCCCGGGGTGGAATTGAAGAGTCGCATAGTGTGGAGGAGGAACGATCTCCTCAGTCTGTCAGTGGAGGAGGACAGTGACAGCAGTCTGTCGCTGAAGCTCCTCCTCTGTCTGGAGATGATCCTGTTCAGTGGATTTTCCATTATTGACAGGAGCTTGCTCAGTGCTCGTCGCTCTGCCACGGATGTCAAACTGTCCAGCTCTGTGCCTACAATAGAGCATGCCTTCCTCACCAGTTTGTCCAGGCGTGAGGCATCCATCATCTTTATGCTGCCTCCCCAGCACACCACCGCATAGAAGAGGGCACTCGCCACAACTGTCTGATAGAACATCTGCAGCATCTTATTGCAGATGTTGAAAGATGCCAGCCTTCTAAGGAAGTATAGTTGGCTCTGTCCTTTCTTACACAGAACATCAGTATTGGCAGTCCAGTCTAATTTATCATCCAGCTGCACTCCCAGGTATTTATAGGACTGTACCCTCTGCACACAGTCACCTCTGATGATCACAGGGTCCATGAGGGGCCTGGGCCTCCTAAAATCCACCACCAGCTCCTTTGTTTTGCTGGTGTTTAGTTGTAGGTGGTTTGAGTCGCACCATTTAACAAAGTCTTTGATTAGTTTCCTATACTCCTCCTCCTGCCCACTCCTGATACAGCCCACGATAGCAGTGTCATCTGCAAACTTTTGCATGTGGCAGGCTTCCGAGTTGTATTGGAAGTCCGATGTATATAGGTTGAACAGGGCCGGAGAAAGTACAGTCCCCTGTGGCGCTCCTGTGTTGCTGACCACCATGTCAGACCTGCAGTTCCCAAGACACACATACTAAGGTCTGTCTTTAAGATATTCCACGATCCATGCTGCCAGGTATGAATCTACTCCCATCTCTGTCAGCTTGTCCCTTAGGAGCAGAGGTTGGATGGTGTTGAAGGCGCTACAGAAGTCCAGAAACATAATTCTTATTGCACTACTGCCTCTGTCCAAGTGGGAGAGGGATCAGTGTAGCATATAGATGATGCCATCCTTCGCTCCCACCTTCTCCTGGTATGTGAACTGCAGAGGGTTGAGGGAGTGGCGGACCTATGGCCTCAGGTGATGACGCAGCAGCTGCTCCATTGTCATCATCGCATGTGACATCACAGCGACAGGCCGGAAGTTGTTCAGCTCACCAGGACATGATACCTTTGGGACTGGGGTGATGCGAGATGTTTTCCAAAGCCTCGGGACTCTCCTCTGTTCCAGGTTCAGGCTGTAGAGGACTCCCCAGCTCCAACACACAGGCCTTCAGCAGTCGTGGCGATACTCCATCTGGACCTACTGCTTTGCTGGCACAAAGTCTCCTCAGCTTGTTGTTAGCATAGCAGCATACGGTTCTTACTGGAACTACATTGTCCATACAGAAGTTGATCTACTAAGCATGATAAAAGCAATATATGATGACGTGATATCAACTAGAGTAACTGCATGTTCACTATAAATTTGGATTCATTACAGTATATCACTATACTTAAGCCTATTGATAAGTGATTTATAGAAAACTGGAGGGTTAATATTTCCCTATTTGAAGTGTATTTATGACCGCTGCAGCTTATCTGATCAACTTGTGGTTTCCATCTATGTGCCACAGACAATTAGGTCCAGGAACAGAATACTGATGCCGTCTTAATGTATGCGGCCTCAAAGTTCTCATCACAACCCCTTTTGGATCTACTCTGCACACTGATATTTGCATTCTGGCAACTATATGAATAATATATTTTTTAGGGTAAATTCTGCATCTGGTTTGCTGATGGCAAAATCTTAAACTCACATCTCATCTTGCATACCATGTTTGGGTGATATCTTTGAATGTTAGAGATAACAGAATCCAACTCGTCATCTGAGATTTGGGAATAAAGATCTGAAACACTGCAAAATAGATGAGACGTAAGTTATATGACTGGCTACACACACAACTATACAGCTCTAATCTGTGAGAGCATGCATTTTAAAGGGTTAGACCACATAATGTTTACCGTTTTTGTAGTAAAAGACATCCTTTCTGTAAATTAGATTTTGCCTAGTATAATGTGGGTAAACTAGTTAAATTATCTGTAAAACATGGCTCACACTTCTTAAATGGTATTGAGACATCTAACTTGTGACAGTTTTCGGTTAAATTGCAGTTTCGTTAGTGTTAAATCGGGGTGCTCGTTATCATAAAACTGCTAATCGTCTGATGTCCAAAAGTGATTAAAGCCTTTTACACTGCCTGCTAAATATCAAAGATCAGTGTGGTAGATAAGAAAGTATCATGTTTGCCACTGATCAGAGCTGTAAAGTTGTTTGAAAAAGTAGCTGCGAATATACATCTGACTTTATACTTGTAAAACAAGGGTCAAATATTCAGTTCAAAATATTAGTTGGCGTTGCTTTAGGCATTCCACGTCAAAGTATCTAAACTAATACAGTCGGTGCAGCTTACCGTATATCAAATTGGCTCATTCGCCTTGTGATCATCTTCTTTGATACACCATATAGATCTACAATCTGTCATACTTTTAAACTGCACAACAGAAAGTGCTCTATTGACTCAGCTGGAATGTCAAAGGAAGGATGTCCAGAGCAGGGAACTGCGTCACCTGAAATGGAGTGTAGTCGAGTCCGTCCCACCAGTTCTTCGATATTTTCAAAAATGGTTTCAGAGCCTGAAAGGGCCACCAACATTGTAATTTCTTCCGATATGTCTTCAATTCCCTCTCTGAAATATGTGATATCTTCGGCAGAATCCATTTCATCGGCAGTAGTAAGCACTTTTCTAATTAATTCGTGTGCTGTCTCACACACAGCCATGTTGAATTAGGCATAGTCAATCTACAGAAGTCGATTCACTAATCAATATCTAGAAGTTGTGTTAAAACCCACCCTCTCAACTTTGACGAGTGAAAGTGGCAGTTTTATTTCAAGTCGTATTTCATGATGGTTTGGAGGAATGTTATGGGCAAAATGAAATACATAAATGAGCAACAAAAAACATTTCATGATACATTTATTTATTTATGCTCTCATTTCATGACAAATGTATTTACTTAGGCTCTCATTTCATGACACATTTACTTATTTATGCTCACATTTCACAGTACTTTTATTTATTTATTTAATTTTTGTCTAAAAAATTCCTCCATAAACAATTGCTGTATTACTGAACAGCGTGCTATTGGGCTCAAGAGAAAACTGGGCAGAAACTATGGTTTCCACAAAAATTTCAAGGCCTTCATGAAAGACCTTACTGCGAAGGGTCATTGCTGTCAAGGTACCCAAAGAATGCCTGAATTGCAACAAAGGCAACTTGTGGTACATCCCACGAAAAATAAGACTGGAGTGGTCTTTGCATAGCCACAAACCAGAGGACTGCACCTAATGAACAACTGTTAAATGGTCCAGGAATAACTAACACTCATTGGTGTCCTTACAAGATTCAGAGAGGAGCCTGTAGCATTAATGGCAGACATTAAATCAATGTTTTACCAAGTTAAATTCCCAGAAAAAGTTACTGATTTCTTATGCTTTTTTTGGTGGCCTGAATGTAATCTAAGTAAAGACTTGGATAAATTTAAAATTACAGTACATCTTTTTCACCCAGTTGTGCTTCTTATGCTTTATGTAGAACAGCTGAAGATGCCAGAGACACATTTCCCAGGAAAGCCATTAACACTGTACTCAATAACCTTCTATGTAGATGACTGCTTAAAGTCAGTGGGAAAAGAAGAACAAGCAATAAAGCTGGCAAGGACTTTCAACCTCTATGCCTCAGCGGGGGATTCCACCTGACTAAGTGGGTGAGTAAAAGCAGAGCAGTTTTATTGTCTATTCCTGAACAAGGATTTAGACTTGAGCCACAGTTTGCTTCCAACTGAATGTACCCTGGGGGGTCCAGTGGTAGCTCAGTTTATGATCCCATTGGGTTTCTATCATCCACCATACTGTCAGCAAAGCTTATTTTAAGAGACTTGTGCAAAGATAAATGAGGGTGGGACAAAGAAATTGAAGTCAAAAACATTCAGAAATGGAAAAAATGGATGGATGACTTACAGTTACTAGCGGACTATAATGTAGACAGATGCATCAAACCCTTACAGTTTATAACCAAAAAGTCAGCACAAATGCACAATTTTGCAGATGCCAGTGAAGATGGATATGACACTGTCACATATTTTCTCTTGACTAATTAAGAAGGCAAAAAACATTGTTCATTCCTGATGGGCAAGTCAAGAGTTGCACCATTGAAGCAGGTCACAATTCCAAGATTGGAGCTGACCTCAGCTGTTTTAGTAGTCAAAATGGACAAAATGTTAAAAGGTGAGCATCAAATATCCCTACAAGAATCCACATTTTGGACTGACAGCACCTCAGTGCTCAAATACATTTCAAATGAAAGCACTAGATTCAAGACCTTTGTTGCTGATAGAATCTCAGTGAGAGTTCAGAGATTATTCCCGACCTTCACAGTGGAGGTATGTCACATCTGCCCAGAATCCAGCAGATCAAGTACACAAAGAGTTAAGCATAGGCAATTTCATCAGAAGCACCACATGGTCATAGGGCCCAAGTTTCTTATTGAAGCCAGAACATGAGTGGCTGAAAAGACGAGATCAACTGAGCGATTCAATTTCTGAAAATGATGCAGAAATTAAAATCCGAGCTCATCAATAAACTAAAACTACTTTTCAGAATGGCTGCGCTTGAAGAAAGCAGTGGCTTGGCTCCTCACGTTTAAAGACACTGCTGCACTTAAAAAAATGAAAGAAAAACATTTGAGCTAGAGGTCAGCCATTCTAAAGGTTACCCAGAAGAATTAAAGGCATTAAAGAAAAATACTTGTGTAAAAAAGAACAGTCAAATCTTCAAACTTGATCTTGTCATACAAGATGGAATACTGAGAGTTGGAAGAAGACTCAACAAAACTGCAATGCCAGAAGAAGCTAAACATCCTGCTATTCTTCACAAGCATTCATATATTACCTCCCTTAAACTGCAACACATTCATAAAGAAACTGGACATTGTGGGCACTATTATATGCTCACACAGTTGCGCCAGAAATATTGGATACCTCAAGCAAATTCAGCTAGCAGAAAAATCATTTCAAAGTGCGCAACTTGCAGAAGATACAATGTGAAAGCAGGAGAACAAAAAAGTACCTGACCAACCACCTTTCTCCAGTGTTGGAGTTGATTATTTTGGTCCCTTTCAAGTCAAAACAGGAATAATTCTGGTCAAGAGGTATGGAGTAATTTTCACTTGTCTGACAATCAGAGATACTGCACAAAGCTTAGACAATGCCATAAGTCAATTCATTTGTAGAAGAGGACAAGTTGAAATCATGTGCTGAGATAATGGAACAAACTTTATTGGAGCAGAAAGAGAGCTACGAGAAGCAGTTAAAAATCTCGACCAAGAAAAAATCAGCTATGATGAAGAAAGAAACTAAGTGGATCTTCAATCCACCATCAATCTCTTATCAAGGTGGAGTATGGGAGAGACAAATCAGAAGCATAAGAAAGATTCTAAACTCAATACTTAACCAACAAACCCTGGATGATGAAAGTCTCCAAACGGTGATGAGTGAAGTAGATTCAATCATCCATAACAGACCCCTCACAAAGACATCAAATGACCCAAATGATTTAGAAGCACTCACAACCCAATCACTTGCTATTACTAAAGACACAACTCAACATGCCTCCTGGACTCTTTTCTAAAAATGATCAGTACACTCAAAGACGTTGGAAGCAAGTTCAATATATGGCTTATTTGTTTTGGAAAAGATGGTCTAAAGAGTATTTGCCAATACTTACAGAACATGAAAAATGGCTTGCACCAAAAAGAAATTTTGAACCAGGGCACATGGTTTTAATTGTAGATGATGCTGCACCCCGCAATTCCTGGGTAATGGGTTGAGTCATTAAGACAATGCCAGATGCCAAAGGTGCAGTCAGAAGAGTTTGTGTGCAGACCAAAACCAGCACACTGGACAGACCTGTGAATAAACTGTGTCTTCTTCAAGAAACAGACAATGTTTGAAATAATACACTTTTAAGTGTTTGTTTGCAGTTTTATTGCTAGTGATTTGAAAACAATAGTTAGGTCAAAAATAAAGTTTGTGGCTCTTATTGAAGTAAAATATACTAATTGTCTCTGCCCCTGCATAAACAATTAGGGGTCGGACATGTAAGAGCCAATCTTAGTAAGTTGATGCTTTAAGCTTATCTCATATTAGTGTTTGCTTAACTTAACCAGAATATAATTTTCTCTTATAGCTACAGATTATGGTATAGCCATTCCCCCTGTAAGTTAATATAAGATAGAACTTTCTTAGCTACTATATATCTGCAATACAGTGTGTTAATTAAGTCAGTGGTTGTTTTGGAATAGTCTCTTAGCTAGCATGGATCCAGTTTGTAAATGGAATAGGCATACCTGTACAGTTTTCTGACTGGTTGAAAATGGTTCAACAGTATTAGCAAATTTAAAGAATGAAAAAAGATTAATAAGCATTAAACATAACTTTTTTAAAACAAGAACTTTTCTTTTCTATGACAATTTATCTCTATTTTTGTGTGAACTTTTTTACTTTGAAATTTTACTAAAGCTTTTAAAAAAAAGATATTTTGTCTGTAGAATCGTTTCAGCATGTCAAGCTGTTGCCTGAATCTCATGAAGCAAACTAAAGCTGCAGAACTTTGGTAATTTTGGGTAAATGCAGCTACAACAAATATATATACTATACAGCACACTGAAAAAGATAATTGTTAATTTTTTACAGATAGACAGACTGAAAAGAAATTTAGTGTACTTACTCACTAAATCTAAATTAAATTTGGTGATGCTGCCATGTTTAATGAGAACCTAATTTATATGTTTTATATAGGAAAATATAAAAAGTATAGCCTGTTGTAATATACAGGACATTAAATATAAATTCAGTTTTTTGCAATTCTCAGTTTTGACCAATAAAGCTGAACAGCATGAAAAAATTCTGTTCTGGCATGTAATAATTCTTGTCATTAATATGCATTCATTTTCCACCTCACATTCTTGTTTTCAAACCGCACAACCCTTGGTCAGAGTGTCATGAAGCATTCTAATTTTCACCAATATGTGGGAATTTTGAATGCAACTGCCATTTTCTTAAAAAAGAAGATCAGCTTACTGTGCAAATGACATATATGTGGGGCATTTAGCTGGTGTCTGTCAAGTGTGTTGTGGGCTAAAATTGTCAACCTGTACAGACACTGAAATCCACACTTTTTAAAACCACACTCTATATAAAGTGCTTGTTTGTATATACTGTAATTGGCCTTAATTGCTGTATCTCCAAAAGAGTAGTACCAAACATTTACATATATTTCATATAAGCTTTACGTTGGCTGGTGTGTTTGCAGACTAAGAGAATACTGCATATATACAAATAGACACTGATGAAAACCTTGTCCTTGGAAAGTTGCGTACAGTATCCTTTTCATTAAATTTTATGACTTTAAGGCAACTATAATCATATAAAGCTCTTTGTACTATACTTATCAATATTGGGGTCCAATATGGAAACTTTTTAAATGCTAATACATTTTAATATTTTTTTCAGACTTTGTTTTTTTTAGTCAGGCTTGTCTGTTCATTTCATCCTTTACTGTGCTACTGAAACACATTTGAATGTACAATCTCTTATTACTTATACTTTTATCTACCTAATTGCTAGATATATTTAAAGTGAATGACATGTATGCCTCTACATAACTTAAAAGAGACAAATAATATACTTCTTTCCTGAAGTAAATTACCTTTTGTAAGAGGACAGAAATTTACCTGCTTTTATCTTGCTTTATTGATTGTGGTAAGTCACCTACTTTGCATAGAGTGCATCTGACTCTGTTTTTTGTTTTGTTTTTCTTTCTGAGCTATTGTTATCTACATATGCACTACATTATTCACATAGATACAGTATATCTATGACACCTACTATATATATGTATACTGTATATATATATATATATATATATATATATATATATATATATATATATATATATATATATATATATATATATATATATATATACAATGATCCCTCCTTGATCGCGGGGGTTGCATTCCAGAACACCCCGCGAAAGGTGAAAATCCTCAAAGTAAAAACCATAAATTTATTTTATTTTTATATTGTCACGCTTGGGTCACATATTTGCACAGAAACACAGGAGGTTGTAGAGACGGTGACTTTAAAACACTGCAAACATTTGTCTCTTTTTCAAGAGTTTAAACTGTGCTCCATGACAAGACAGAGATGACAGTTCCGTCTCACAATTAAAAGAATGCAAACATATCTTCCTCTTCAAAGGAGTGCGCATCAGAAGCAGAGAATATCAGAGAGAGACAGACAGAGAAAGAAAATCAAACAATCAAAAATAAATAGGTGCTCTTAAGTATGCAAAGCACTGCCCAACAAAGCAGCCGCAATAAAGGGAGCAATGTGAAGGTAGTCTGTATCCTCTAGGACAGCGTGCGAACATCCCCTCTGCTCACACCCCCTCCATCAGGTGAAGAGAATGTCAAAGAGAGAGAAAGAAAAGCAAATAATCAAAAATCAATAGGTGCTGTTAGAGCTTTTATGTATGCGAAGCACTGCGCGGGAAGCATATCATATATCATTGAGGAGTTTTATTTAATACATAATACTTGCTTGATTGGGTAGCTTCTCAGCCATCCACCAATTGTGTCCCTTGTATGAAATCAACTGGGCAAACCAACTGAGGAAGCATGTACCATAAATTAAAAGACCCATTGTCCACAGAAATCTGCGAACCAGTGAAAAATCCGTGATATATATTTAGATATGCTTACATATAAAATCCGCGATGGAGTGAAGCCGCAAAAGTCGAAACACGATATAGTGAGGGATCACTGTATATATATTGTCATGCACGCACGATTAGGAGACAGTCGACAAAACCCACGGCGAGTAGACGGTTGAAAGACGGTGGGTTAAACAGGGTACTGACCTTTCTCTTTCTTTTTCCACAGAAGCAAAGAATAAAAGTAAACCGACGTATCGCGGAGCCAAAATGTCTGAAGTGTATTTACGGCCCTCGTTGATGACTTCACAAAGAAGTCCGAAACAAGACGTCACTTACCACCTTTAATTTCCTGTAGCCATTTCTGTTTCTGTATAAATACCCCCCGTTTTGCCTTATGAGTTTGTCAAATGCTTGGTTGAACCTGTTGTGTTTCAGCATTTTTTGACCTGTCCGTTGGACATTACATGGGGTGGTTCCCCAAAACTTTATTTGACTGGCTATCACATTTTCCTTTCTTACAATATATACTAGGGGGCTTCGTCCCCTGCTCGCTTTGCGAACCCACCCCTTCCCCCTTACCCCAGGGTGTGCCACGCACCAGCCACTTCGCATCTCTGCTGCTTGCATTGTGATGGGATTGGCTGAATGCATGCTTTGCAGATGCAGATGGATCACCTGCTTGCTTACTGCTCCTCCTGCCATGCTGCGTATTCTGCTTCTCGCACTGCACGGTGATCATTTCAAAGCCTGTACAACAGCCGTCCTCGCTGCACCTGATTTGCTCAAACACCATTTTGAGTTCATTTAATAAACGTAAGACTTTCTGATAAAACAATCTGCTTACGAAAGTGGGAATATCCAGACCTGATGTAGCCGGTGGCATTGTTCTCAAGAATCTGCGGATTTCTGGCCATTGTGGATTGCACGTCATTGTAATAAATGTGGGTGTTATACTTTTTTCTGAATGCATTTGTTTCATATTGTACGACCATCCTGCTTTGCTAGCTGGGAAAAGCAAAGGAAAGAGTAATGGATCTGAATGTGGCGATGTATTTGATAGAAATGAGAAATCATGATTTGCCTTTGGATATACATATTTACTCTGTCTTTGATATCTCCGTCTTTCTACACTATTATCGCCGACAATTTGTCACATGTTAGTTTATTATAAACGTGACTGTGATCTTTTGGATTCAGATAGAAATCCAGAACTTCTTTGTCCCTGTTCTCTAGAAAAATGTTGTGTAAAGTGCAATACTTTTGGACATATGGATTTGTATCCATTATTGGCTGTATAATTTCTAGTACGTCAGATTGTTTTAACTCTTTTGATTCTATTTTGCAGCGCTTCTCCATGATCATAAATATACACCTGACCAAATTGTGTTTTTTTCAAAATTAAACTTGTCTTAGCTTTAATTGTTGCGGGACCACACATTCTCGTAACGTATGGTCCATTATTGTGTAAATCAACATTTTGTGCATTGAATGATGCTAACACGAAAAGATTATTGTAAACACTTATATTTTGTCTGTAATGTTTCTGGATTTCCCGTTCACCAAAAAATAAATCTTTTAATTCTCGTGGAAACGCCTCTTCTTTGGGAAGTAGAGGTACTTTTCCTGATGGCAACACAAATTCGCTGATCTACAAGTCTCCAACTTAAACTTTAAAGCCATACAATATCTACATACTTCCGACATATCACCTATGTCCATATATTCGATCAGTGTTTACTGTTCCGTTATTTTATCAATTATCCCTTTCACCTAATTATCCCTTTTTTGTGCATTCTTTTCTCTCTAACGCATTTGGGTCTCTTTTTCGACACGTTGCTCTTTCTTCTTTGCTTAGTCGTGAAAGCGTGATGTTTAACTTATTAATTTAGTTTGAGCTTCTCTTTCTTCTTCACTTAATCAGATTATTATTGTTCTTTTTTGCGTTTTGTTGAGCATTCTTTTTTCTCCAGCGCTTTTGGATCTTTTTTTGACGTGCTGCTCTTTCTTCTTCACTTAGTCGTTGTCGTGTCATCTTCAACTTCAATTGTTTTAGAGCTGCTCTTTCTTCTTCACTTTTTAGATGACTGTGATCTTGTTTGAAAATGGTTGTAAGCAGGGCAGTGCAACAACTGAGAGGTTACATTACCATGATCTTGTTTGACAAGTCACCGTCTCACGGGAACATGCTTCCAATGGATGTCAGTAATATGTGCCTTGACCGTGTCATGGGAAGTGAAAGTGTCTCTGCCTCTCTGTCTCTCTTCAAGATCATGTCTTGTCACAGGATTTTCTTTTATAATAGATATCTATCTAATATATATATATATATATATATATATATATATATATATATAGGAAGGCAGGATGGAAAAGTAAGCTAAGGCAAGACAAGCACCAAAAGGTATAATGCCAATAAAATATTAATATCCAACTATCAAACTTTAATATCCAACAGTACTTTACTTTTTTCCCCACTCATCTTTGCAACACTGTTCAAGCAGTGCCAGGTTGTACTGAAGTTCTGAGTGAACAGCCCGTTTCTCTTCCAAAATAATTTAGAAACCTCACAATATTTACAATGCAAAGTGACTGACTCATTCACTCACTCACACATTCATCAACAAAAACACTATTTCCTATTTAGTTAACACTAGAATCCCTGAAGCCTACAAAAAAATTGTAATACCACCTTAAATTCCTTCACACCACTTCATCAGCATCTTTGTTATGCAAATATGTGGATCAGCACATGCAGCAGGCATACTACTATCCCATCCCCCACCGACACAGCTGAAGTTCTCCCAGCTCAAATCTGCTTACCTGGGTGTGAGGTGCCTTGAATTGTATATGGTAAATAACATCTCATTATTTGGAATACATACATTTCATGTGTGTTCCGCATCTACAACAATCTCTGTAAATGTAGGATGATAGGAAATGTGGGGCAAGAAATCTTGAACACATAACTAAAAGAGAATTTTATTTCATGTTATAGTAAAAATTAATGTGTGAAGACTGAAGTCCAAATATCAAATACTTCCACAAAAGGTATAACAAAACTAGTGCACCTTTATTCAAGAGTATAAGCAAATAAAAAAGAAATGATTCAATCTACATGTTGCTGCCAATATGTAAAAACTGAAGTCTGTTTATTAACTTCATGGGTGGATTAGAGATAAGAACGACAGCCTCTAAATCAAGAGGTTATGGGTTTGATCCTGGGTCTTCCTTCCATTCTCCGTTTTGAGTAGTGAGCTGTTATTATTATTACTATTATATTGTGTAATCAAAACATATATTTGATTTGAGTCTGTAACACCCACTGTAAATTTTTGCTACGTGTAAAGGTTACTGCTTTTTTTATTCAGTGTTATTCTGTCAGTGATGTTCACATGGTACAACGATCTTGCCTCTCCCTCTCTGAGTTGATCGCATTTATTTCCATTCTTTTCACAAGTAAGTTTAACTACTTGTAAGATATCGCTGAAGGGATGTAAGCAGACACACAAACACCAACAATAGTTTATTTATTAAAATACCAAAGTTAACACTTCAATATAGAACATAAAGTTTCTACTTGTATTGTTGTGCAGCATTATAGTGAAAAAAGATTTTTAACACTAGAATTACCAGAGTGGTGTAGGATGAACTCGTGACCTTTTGATACCCAGGCGGCAGCTGATGCTATCGCACCACGGAGGAAGTCATAATAAACAGGTGTCAATGTCGCATGTTAAGGCGGCTTTTTGTTTCTGCAGTTATATTTTAGAAAAAAAAATGCAATTGTTGTGTTAGATTTGTACCTTTTGTGAAAGTATTTCTGTGATACTTCAGGCTTCATACATTATATTGTTTATGCCTACATTTTGTCATCTACTAGTAGAATATAAAAAACGTTTCTGTTTAAACAATGTGTTTACACAGATTACTGTAGAAACGGAACAGACATGAAATGCGTGTGCTCCAAACAACGATCTATTATTTCCACTCTAAAACTCCACTTCACTCCCAGAAAATCCATCAAGGCATGAGCTGGGAGAAGTTTGTGCATGTTCTAAGTCGGTGGGGGGATGGAATAGCCGGCTGCTTGCAGCCTGATTTTTATCAGCACATTTAGATGACAAAAGACTCTGGTGGAGAGCTGTGAATGATTTTAAGAAGCAATTTAAGGTGGGATGGATTTACAAGTTTTTTCATAGGCTCTGGTAATTCCAGTGTTAAAGGGATAAAAAAAAATGTAGAATCGGTCAATTCAGTAACAAGAAATCAGTGAATATATCAATATTTAAATATAACAACAATATTTATTTATATAGCACATTTTCATACAAACAGTAGCTCAAAGTGCTTTAAAATAAATATAAATACCCCACAACAGAAAAACTACATACCCCAAAATCTCAAAAATGCCTTGATGTATTTGATTAAAATTTGGTGACTTTACAGAAAAAATTAAATAATCCAGCCTGTGTGATTTTTATTTATTGCAAAATACTTGTCAGTATTTATTAATATTATGTTAACTTTCATGCTTTTGCATAAAGCACCAAACACAGCAGAAGCGATTGACAGAAGCACTAACAAATAGAGTGGATAGAAGACTGAAAAAAAAGGGGTGGTCTGGACAGAAAAAACAGATGAAAGCACATTTTTTATTTACAGTCAAGTATAAAAGGGAAAGTTTGACCAAGCTTAAGACAGATGTGAACCTCAGTGCTTAGCAAGCTTGTATAAAGCCCAGAGACACAGCAGAGCATCCTATTAAAGAGGCTATTCCTACATGATCAGTGTAAGAGCAAAAAAATTTAATTCACTGTGATTCAATGTTATATATTAAAAAGAATGTTAAAACTTCATAAGAGTTGATACTTTTTATAGTCACTACTACTTCGTAATGGAAGATGAACAGTGGGCAGCAAGACTAGTTTGTATGAAGTATGTGTGAGATTGTTGCCCACCTTGATGAGCAGAAACTACACAGGAGTTTGTAATGCACCAGAGCAACATGTGTAATGCAAGTGGTTGCTTTGCAGAATTAACCTGAGGGGCAAAAATTCAGGTTTCTTTGTTCCAATTAAAAAATAAAAATGATTTTTCATTGGTAGCTGTCTACTGTTTACATTATAAAGAAAGTTCTGACAAGATGCATTTTAATTTAATGTGAGTAGTAAGTCTAATTTAAGTGGCACTCGCAACAGCTATTATGAGCCTAATTGCATACTACAAGCAGCAAACCAAGTTTGCTGTTTATCTTATTAATAATCAGAGATAAGAACCTGCAATCAACTCTAAATTTCAAATGTAAGTCCTTAAAAATAAATAGATAATAGTACAAGAAGGTAACTCAAATATGAAATAATTCTTATACTTAAAATTTACATTCAAACAATTATTTTTTATTATAATCTTTACTGATGTGCTTTTGTTGTGTTGATTTAGAAATACACATTTAAGCTAACTTTGGTTTACTGTTCCTCTCATTACTTAAAATATTTATGAAGGAAAAATGAATCTGCAGGTGTACTTTAGGTTTAATTGTAGTTTTTCTAAAACCTTCCTAATGATGCACCATAATTTGTTAAACAGCAAAAAGTGCAAAAGTGCATGTAGACAAACTCATCCAATGCAATCTGTATTTTTATTTCAAGTAATGAAATCATTGATAAGGAGCTTTGCCCTGTCTGCAGAAAAATATTACTAAATTAAAATTGATTTTAAAAGGTTGTCTTTAACTTTCTGGAAGATAGTAAGTTCATATATATATATATATATATATATATATATATATATATATATATATATATATATATATATATATATATATATATATATATATACACTTGCAAAATATCCGTGCTTCGCAGCGGCGAAGTACTGCCTTAAAATTTTTATTAAGAAGGAAATTAAACATTTTTAAACTGAGGGAAAATATACCAATAATTATTTGTTAAGGATCTCTTTGTATACCACATTGTCATTTCGGCCCTCCGGTTGTAATATGACAAAGCTGTGCGCTGAGCTTACTCTTCAGCATGCAACGTACAGTTGGCCATGTGAAAAGTAATCTTGTTTTAAATCTCACAGCTTGGATTGCTGCTGTCATAATCGGTTTGAGTTTCATGGTTTGTTTCAATTACGACAGTATTTGCAGGACTTGTGTTGAAGTGACATTCGGCATCTATCAAGCGTTGTAAGCAAACAACCGGTTTCATTGATAACTTCACATCTAGCTTTTGAGAGTTGAAACATTCATAAACATCAAAGTGTCCACTACTGAAATCATCACCTGTCAATCTAAGATGTTTAAGAGGCATTGGCGGTTGTCCAAAGGTGTAAAATATTTGGCCATTTCAGTACACTTGAAAGCAACAACCGAACAAGTCAGCGGCAGCCATCAACTCACATGCAGAACTATAGGTGAAGAGCTTAAGCATTTCACTCTTATAGTGCTCCTGTGTGGTATAATTATCTCCTGTACCGTCATCAGTCCACACCTTGAACCTGTCCCAGTCATTCAATACATAAGACACAATGTTCCTCTGGATATCAAGAGTGAGCCTGATATGGCCGTGCAATATGTAACACAGAGAATTGAAAAGGCAGGTGCCATCTCTGGGCATGGAAACCAATCAGTAAGTGAC
The DNA here is from genome assembly GCF_016835505.1 of Polypterus senegalus. NCBI lineage: Eukaryota > Metazoa > Chordata > Cladistia > Polypteriformes > Polypteridae > Polypterus > Polypterus senegalus. The sequence continues at coordinate 111,955,461 of NC_053166.1, forward strand.
AGTTCTTTGATCGATGGTGATCACCTCGATAGACATGTTAATGGGGGTACGGTTGGAATGATAAAGGAAATGGGTACCTGAACAATGTAAAGGAAGTCTAAAATACCTACACAATAACTATAATCGTAATAAAGGAACAATAAAACAGCAGAGAAGCCGTGGATTAAATAAAAAAGGCTGTAGTTATCAGCAGGGAGACGTGAATCCCGTGACGAAGCAAGAAAGGGAATGAAGAGACCAGAGCGACGGACGGCCTTATATAGGGGATGGGGGACCCAATGCTGCCTCACACAGTGACCGAGCTGCAGGCTATGGACCTATATATGTACGTAAGTAGGATTCAGTTAGCATTGGGAACCCGCATACCAAATTTCTTGAAGATGGGCCCATAAGTAACAAAGACCTTTGGAAAGTTCAATATGGCAGCCGACAGTGGCATCATACCACCAAAATGAGTACGTACATCAGTTTCGGTTAGCACAGGGAAGCCCATCCATCCTCTTCCCCTTATCCAAGGTCGGGTCACGGGGGTAGCAGCTTAAGTAGAGAAACCCAGACTTCCCTCAAAATTCCCTCAAATTTCATGAAGATGGGGCCATAAATAAGAAAGTTCAACATGGTGGACGCTGTCGACCGTTATGACTGTTACATGTAGAATTTTTAAATGAAACCTGCTTAACATTTGTAAGTAAACTGTAAGGAATGAGCCTGCCAAATTTCAGCCTTCTACCTACACGGGAAGTTGGAGAATTAGTGACGTTGAAAAGTTCAATATGGCGGCCGACAGTGGCGTCATACCACCGAAATAAGCACATACATCAGTTTCGGTTAGCGCAGGGAAGCTGCCTACCAAATTTCGTGAAGATGGGGCCATAAATAAGAAAGTTCAACATGGCGAACGTTGTTGACCGTTATGTGTAGAATTTCAAAATGAAACCTGCTTAACGTTTGTAAGTAAGTTGTAAGTAATGAGCCTGCCAAATTTTAGCCTTCTACCTACACGAGAAGTTGGAAAATTAGTGACGTTGGAAAGTTCAATATGGCGGCCGACAGTGGCGTCATACCATCGAAATAAGTACGTACATCGGTGTCGGTTAGCGCAGGGAAGTCACCTACCAAATTTTGTGAAGATGGGGCCATAAATAAGAAAGTTCAACATGGCGAACGTTGTCGACCGTTATCGACCATTATGACCGTTACGTGTAGAATTTTTAAATGAAACCTGCTTAACTTTTGTAAGTAAGCTGTAAGGAATAAGCCTGCCAAATTTCAGTCTTCTACCTACACGGGAAGTTGGAGAATTAGTAATGAGTGAGTGAGTCAGTGAGGGCTTTGCCTTTTATTAGTATATATATATATATATATATATATGCGACATGACTATGGCTGTTAAAATAAGCTTAGTTTTTATTTAACACATTTAAAGTAAGTAAAATAAAGATGACAACATTTTACCTTACAACAGAGATTTTGGAGGCAAGGTCATTTTTGCTGCACTTCAGTTTTAAGCGTATCTTACTTGAGGATCCTTGACAAGCAATGGTGATTTGGCATACTCTAGAGCATTCATGAAGTCGTCTTCTTTTTTTTTTTTTTTTTTTACATTTTCATCTTCGGAAGACATCTCAGGGTTCAAATATTATTATAAATTCTCCAGAACAAAAATAATCGTGTGAATTGTAAATTCTATATTTAATTTACAGAGCAGGACCTTTTGAGAATGAACTCAATTTAATATTTATGCCATACAGTACACATACACAGTACTGCTAATCTGTATAAGAATATATTGTTTATTTAAAATTAAATATGCTATTCAGTCAATGGTTAGAACTACAAGCTCACTGATCCAGCATCCTGACTTCAGATCCTTTCTTATATTATTTTCAGCATTTATATTAGAGCATTAGAAAAATTTGATGAGAATAGAACATTCAGCCCAACAAAATTTACCAATCCTATCCACCTAATTCATCCACAATAATTTCAGTGCAAGTTTTGATTGTCCCAAAAGTCCTACTCTGTTTCTGTGGTTCCCTGTGTGAAGAAGATTTCTGTACAAAATGTACCCTCAACAAGTTTCCAGCTGTGCCCCCATGTTCCCGTTGAAGAACTTTAAAGTATCATTCACAATCCTCTGTACTAAATTGTTTGATCATTTTAAAATTTTAATCATGTCACATTTTAATCTCAATTTGGTTAAACTAAAAAGGTTCAGCTCCTTTAATTTTTCTTGTAGCTACCCAGCTGTCCTATAATCAGCCCAGTTGCTCTTCTGTGGACTTTTTTAGCACTTGTATTTTCTTTTGTAGCCCAGAGAACAAAACTGCACACAGAACACCAGGGGAGTCAGGCAAAACACCGTGCATAAAACTAGCACTAAAACATGGAGTACGGAGAAAAGTGGAAATGTGTGTACACACAAAAAATTTAGATGCACAAAACTGTGCGTAAGCCAACTTCCATGCATTTCAGATCCATAAATCCTGGTCAGCATGAAAAGTAACCTGACTCCTCCCAGAATTTTGCATATTTTAATATGCAAATCAATATAAATGTCACCTTCCCTGTTTAGTGTTTTTTTTAAAAGACAATGGCAAAAGCATGTGAAGAAACAGAATTTCAGCAAATGCTAAGTTGAGGCAAGTAAAAAACGTAGTATTTGTTCGCTTAAGCAGTGGTATAAATAACAAAAGGAAGTTGATCAAATGATACACAGTGGCGGAGACACTCAAAAGTTCAAGTTCAGAAAGTCGCACAAAAATAAAAAAAGAAGTGGTCAGATATCAAAATTGCTGTGAAAAGGCAACTTAAGGCCCACCATCATAGTGTCATACAGAAGTGTATTAGGATACAGGAAGAAAAAAAGGTTGAAATGTCATCTTTAATTTCAAAATTTCCACTTTAATCTCATAGCTTATTTTGTAATTAAACTAGAACATTGTAAAATTCATCTTAAAATAAATGTTTAATTTTCTAGTTTCTCAAATCCCATTGTAACAAAAGTAGCACGTTAAATGCTTTGTATTCTATGTGTGTGAACCAGTACCTGCTTCTTAAACAAGCTTTCTTTTATGGCACTGATCTTCACTTATAGTACATTACATTCATGCTATTAGAGGTCTCTGTTTTAGAATACTAAGATGTATATTTGATATCATTTTCATGATGAAATGCTTTAAAGCTGGTGCCCCGTCCAGAGATTAATCCTGCCTCCCTCAAGATGTTTACTGTGACATGCGTGACTCTCGATGAAATTTATTGCAGCAGTACTGTGTCTATCAAATGTACCAACCACCAATTCCTGTCCTTCCTTTTCTTTCTCCACATAACCAATCACCACAATAAGCTCTAAAATGTCAAACCAGCTGTAAGATTAGAATGTCGATTTTTCAAAATTTTTTAATGAACATTGAACAGTCTTTGTAATACATGTTTAATTATTCCATCGATCTATCCATCCAAGGTTGCACCTGTCCCAGCAAGCATACAGCACGAGGCAGGAGCAATCCCTAAACGTGACACCAGCTCATCGCTACCACTGCACCACCGTGCCAACATGCTTTATTATTAACAGTATACAGTATCTAAATGAAGTAAAAAATGTATCTGTATAATTTAATATACATACTTTGATCTTAAAAATATTAAGAGCTCCAAGAAGATAGCTCATGGAAATCTAAATCCATTTAGAAGCCAGTCATCATCTGTAAATACTTGTTCTGTTCTTTTGAATTGAATTGAACTCCTTTATTATTGTATCATACGTTGAGATTCAGTATGCAAATTCTCCATAAACAAATAACAATATGATAAAAAACAAAATATATACAATATGAACGCATAAGTACAGTATACGTACATGTACATATCTTGCAGATAGTGGCTATGGCTGTGCAATATTGCAATTGTAGTGGAAGTGTACAGGTAGCTAATTGTAATTCTAAGTACAAACAATTCTACCGGTAGCACTGGACTGATTGAGTGAGTTTATAGCTCTTGGGATGAAACTGTTTCTGAACCTTGAAGTTCGTGCAGGAAAGGCTCTGGCTGAGGCAGCGTGTGCGAGATGCTGTATCCCGATAATCCTCTGTGCTCTTTACACAGCCTGCTATAGAGCTTTCCCTTCAGCTGCTGTACAGCGGTGATTCCACACTCAGATACAGTGGGTTAAAATACTCTGAGTGGTGCACTGAGAGTAACAATGCGAAAGCAGCAATGCTATTTGTAATAATTTGGCCATTCCATGGACCATTATATTGTTATATATACACCGTGTGCACAATTATTAGGCAAGTTGTATTTTTGAGGATTAATTTTAATATGGAACAAACACAGTGCTATCAGTCAATCCAAAATGTTAATAAACCTGAAACCTGAATGTTTCACAACGGAAATGTGAGTGTGAACATCATCAGGGGAATACATATGTGCGCACAATTATTAGGCAACTATTAGTGTGCAGATTTATTATGCAACTAAAGGAAAAATGAAAATTTTCCCATCTCACTTGTTTATTTTCATCTGTTATAGTGAGAATAATAAACAAACACCTCAAAATTTACAAATAAACATCTCTGACATTTCAAAAAAAACAAATCAATCAATCAATGACCAATATAGCCACCCTTCTTTCCAATAACAGTCATAAGCCTTTCCATTCATGGAGTTTGTCAGTTTCTTGATCTGTTGACGATCAGCTTTTTGTGGAGCAGTGACTACAGCCTCCCAGACACTCTTCAGAGAGGTGTATTGTTTTTCTCCCCCGTAAATCTAGCGTTTAAGAACGTTTAAGCCGGGATTTAAAGGCTGAGACTGAAGGGGCATCTCTTATGGAAGCAGGAAGGCCATTCCACAGTTTAGGGGCCCTGTAACTAAAAGCTCGACCTCCCACTGTTATTTTATTAATCCTTGGAATCCTAAGCAGACCGGCATCTTGCGATCTTAATGTGCGCTCAGGTTTGTAAATCATAAGTTCAGACAAGTAAGCTGGACCTTGGCCATTTAATGCTTTATATGTTAAAAGGAGGATTTTGAAATCTGCCCTAAACTTAACTGGGAGCCAGTGTAAAGATTTAAGAACTGGAGTTATGTGTTCATATTTTCTTGTTCTTGTAATAATTCTTGCAGCCGCATTTTGGATTAACTGGAGGCTGTATAGAGAACAGTTTGAACAGCCAGTGAACACCGCATTGCAGTAGTCAATCCTACTAGAGATAAATGCATGAATTAATTTCTCACAATCCTGTTTATTTAGAAAGCACCTTAATTTCCTAACATTTTTAAGATGGAAAAAACATGTTTTGGACGACTTTGTAATATGTGCTTTAAATGACATGCTAGAATCAAAGATAACTCCTAGATTGCGGGCTGATTCAGTAAAATTAATTGGGATTCCAACTGAGTTAAATGACGACAAAATATTGCTGTGATCACCGTCATTCCCTCCAACAATTAACATCTCTGTTTTATCTGTATTTAAAGACAAGTAGTTCTCATTCATCCATTCCTTTAATTCACTAACACAACTAATTAAAGACAACATTGGAGAAACTTCATTTGATTTAAATGAAAGGTATAACTGGGTGTCATCTGCATACGAGTGAAAATTAACATTATGTTTCCTAATGAGAGATCCCAGTGGAAGCATGTAAAGTGAAAACAGTAAAGGTCCCAGTACCGATCCCTGCGGGACACCATATTGAACTTCTGTGTATAATGATGGAGTACTGTCTGCACATTTCTGTACATACTGGAATCGATTTGATAAATAAGAACTGAACCAAGCGAGCACGGGGCCTGTAAGCCCAACAGGCTTCCTTACAGAATTCCAGCACGTTAGTCAAACACAACATAACCTATCAGAATTCATGCTGACTGTTCAGTAAAACTCTTGTTTTTTCCATGGGCTGCTCAATTTTCTCCTTACTAATTTCTTCCAGTAATTTACCCATGATGTACATTTATCTTAATGGTCTAAGATTACTAGGACCTGCTCAATCACCCTTTTTTATAATAGAATAAATAGTAGCTATTTTCCTGTTCTTAGGAATTTCCCCAGTGTGCAATGACTTCAGAAAAATATGCAACAGGGAAACACTGAAGGATACATCTTATCTGGTCAAGGTGATTTGTTAGATTTCAGTTTATTTAATCCAAGATAAGGGTTTCCTTATCCCCTTAAAGTTTTCAGATTACTAAGTACTTCCTTAGTAGTCCCTGTTAATGCTGAGTTATCAATTTCATCATATGGGAAAATTTCACAACAATGCTAATTTGGAGCATTTGCCATTTCACAGTTCATTATATTTATTTTACGTTCCCCTAACTGCTTCCGATATACTTCATCTCCTCCTTGAGTGTCCTTTTACTACTAAAATACTGAAAAAATCCATTTGGATCATCTATGCCTTAACTGCAATATTTCTCTTCAACTGCTTTTTGGCTTCTCATTCTTAATGGTTGCTGTCATTATTAGACATATACAACTTTACAGCTGCTTTTTTTCTTTGTAGCTTCTTTTTATCTCCTTTTTTACCTACTATGGGTTTTAAAAAAAAAAATTTCTAACTCCAAATGTTGTAATGTACCTGCCCTGCATTATATGTAAAATGTTTTCAAACATATTCTACTGCTCTTTGACTGTCTCCACAATTAAAAGCTTAGCCCAGTTTATTCCTTTTGGACTTTGCCACATCTGTTCAACATTTGCCCAACTAAAGTTAAACTTTACAGTTTTAGCCATTGTATCTGTGTTCTGCCAAAACATTGTGAATTGTACAGTAGTATATTATGGTTACTTGACCCTAGTGGTTTGATCACCTCCAACTCCCAAATTCTTTTCTGGTTATTACAAAAATAAAAACAAGCTCATGTCTGAATGGGTGTTTATGGGAATACTCTGACATCTCAAAAACATGCATGTTAAGCTAAATGTGTTTTTCAAAGAGGGACTGTGTTTGTACAGTCATGAGTACTCTATGTGGTGGACTGGATTGTTGTTCTGTCCAGAGTTGATTTCTGTCTTACATACTGTTGTTGGACAGTAATTGAATTAAGTACTTATTGCATTTTTATTATTATTTTTAAAATGATCTTTCTAATGCATAAAAGCCCCATCACACTACATAACTTGTTCAGTGATTTATAATCACAGGCTTTATTTATATGACATTAGCCAGTCAAGGGAGGTCATGTCATGCTCCCATGGCTTCCAGTCATGTAATACATTTCATATATTAAAATGCATAAGTACAATGGAAATTAGGGACTTTTCATAACTGACCACCTTAGCAGCATGGAATTTGGTTTCAGTGTGCAGTGGATCAGTCTGTGTGCACATCTGTGGAGCTTAGTCACAGTTACATTAGCAGGTCATCACTTATTAAAAAACTCAGATTCTGCAATGGATCATCTGTTAAACAGTGCGTGTGTCAGACTGGTGTGTATGTGGCACCAAATCCTAATCCTCGGTAAGGAAGATGAAGCAGATCAGAGTGGCAGTAGAATGATTTAACACTAGAATTACTGAAGCCTACAAAAAACCCGTAATCCAGGGCCACCTTAAATCCCATCACACCTCTCTGCCAGCATCTTTTGTGTTATATATGTGTCAATCAGCACAAGCAGAAAGCAGCCTGCTATCCCGTTGACCCCCACCTCTGCAAATCAAGTTGCAAAGGAGATTCTCAGTGCTCAAATGGTTTATCTGGGAGTGGTGTGTCTAGAATTGTATACAAATTTCATGTGTGTTCTGTGTCTACAATGATCTATGTAAACACATCGCTAAAGCAGAAACTTTTTTCATACATACATACATTTCGTGTGTGTTCAATGTGTACAACGATCTTTCCTCTGCATGTCCTGGAATACAAAAGAAACACCACTATATACCAAAATGTAGAGATCGGGCAAGATCGGGGGAAAAAAAAACGTCATCACTAATTACAACCACATGAATGTATGCGAATGAATATGAATAATATTGCATCAGTGCCACAATGTTTTCAGAAATGTACTATACAGCATTTGTGTTTCAGTTTTTATCCTTCCAGATCTGAGAATTTCCAGTTCCATTGTCTCAAAACACAAATCACATCTACAGTTATTCCCAGTTTCAAATAAAAACTAACAGCAACAGATCTGTGGGGGTTTTGTATGTATCGTGAGCGTGACTGAATAAAAGTGAAAAAAAATGCTAACTTTTACAAGTACCATACATTTACATCAGCTGTTACAGATTCAAATCAAATGTATGTTTTTATTATATAATAGTAATAAAAATAGCAGCTCACAACGGTAACTGGCGGACCTAGGAATTGAACCGGGAACCTCTCGACTAAGAGTCAGCAATGCTTGCCACTGTACCACTTAAGTCATTTGACTTACCCTAAGGCAACTTCTTTTTCTTTGGTTATATTCTTGAATAAAAGTACACTTGTTTTGTTATACTTGTACCTTTTGTGAAAGTGTTTATTTGATATTTGGACTTCAGTCTTCACACTTTATACACTTTATGTCTATATTTTGTCATTTATTACTAAAACATGAAAAATGTTTCTGTTTTAGCGATGTGTTTACATAGATCATTATAGACACGGAACACACATGAAATGCATGTATTCCAAATATCGATATATTATTTACAACTCCAGGCACTTCATTCCAAGATAAACACTTAGTACTGAGAACCTTCTTTGCGAACTGAGCAGCGGTGGTGGGTGGGGGATGGGATAGCAGGCTGCTTATTAATTGTGCTGATCGACATATTTACAACACAAAAGAGGCTTATGGAGAGGTGTGAAGGGATTTAAGGCCGGCCGGGATTACGAGTTTTTTCGTAGGCTTCTGTAATTGTTGTGTTAATTAACCATTGAACATTTTAAAAAAAGGATTTGTTGCAATGGCTGTGAAAAGCTGTATATTTCTTTACAGATGTGTCTGTGAATAAAGAAACAGCTTTTTTTAACATACTTTATACATTTTTAAACATTAAACGTAACACACTTTGACACAGAAGGTTGCCTAAACATGTTACTAAAACATTGTTAAAACTTTTACTATTACTTAAAGAAAAAATTGTGTTGCATTTCCAATGTAACTAACAACAAAACATGTAACTAACATGAAAATGTACACAAGGTTAACAACATTCAGACTTCAGGAATTATGGTGTTTAGCATAACAGGCACAAAAGTACCACATTAGTATGCTCACGAATAACCAGAAGCAACAGACAGTGTGCTCAGACATTTTTTTTCTTGACAGTACATGATTTCCCCTTTTTCTCAAAGTTTTGTTTGCATTGTTTTGTTCTTTTTAGACAGCTGTTTTTTGGCAAACATTGCTCAGCTCAGATTTGGACATTTTTAAATTATTTGAGAGCATCTTAATTGGCATTGCTTTACAAAAAGATGAATGATTTAGTCTTACTGGTTCTGAACCAAACCTATGAATTGGTAGATGTTATGCTTAGATCAATAACAGTTTCCAGAGACACTCAGAAGTAATATTGTTTGAGGTTACAAAGCAACTTGGACCATCTATTGTTTTAATTAAATTGTCTTTTTGATTTATGTCAAGACTGCTTTTTTACTTATTAACTAGGGGCTATAGCCTATGGCAAATTTATTTGTATTATTGATTTTCACATTTGATTTTGTCTTTAAGACTAAAACTATTATACATATTTTTTCTTTATTATGCAGTGCCATTGCGTGTTTTACAATGTCATTTTTTATAAGCCATTTATTGTGTGATATTTGACATCATTTTTGTGACAGTGTAAATGTTAGTGATATGTACTTTTAGTTTGACCAAGATTGTAGATGAAATGTTCATTGCACAACTTCTCTTTGGCTGTTTTGACTTTGGATTTTAGAATTTTGCAAAGAAATTTTGTCTACAAGGTTTAATTAACGTTCTGGGTTTAGACAATTTTCCTTTTGACCAAAGCTTGACCTCATTAGAATGCTTTTTGTGTATGATTTTGCTTAGCTTTTTGGGCTAACCGTGAATATGACGTCTTCCTGATTTTCACCTGCTGGTCGTTTTTTGACCCAGTTTCATCCATTGATCCTTTTTTAAGTGCTTGTGGTCTGCCATTACCTCCTCCACCTCTAGCAGTACATCTACAAATGAAGAAATTCAAAATTACTTACAATCTATTGATAAGTACATGCATTGTTGTTGTTGGTTATATAACTTATGTCATCACACAAACAATACCTAAGACGGCTGTGTAGTAATCCTGATCTTCAAGCTTTGGGTTCAAATATAAAAATTTGTCTTGGATGTAAGATTTATATGAGTAAAGTATACTAGATACGTTTAGGAACTTTGCCTAAGCTTTTTTGTGCATCAAACTTTTTCTTTTTTTTTGGTGCTTGATCATCTGCCATTCTGGTGTTTCTTTCTTTATTTGACTTAAAAGTAAATATTGACTATGCTTTCAGGTCTCCCATTCTATTTTTGTTTTCATCTATTTGTCCAGGACCCTTATTTCCCCCAGGGCATACTGTTTCTTCCACCATATGCAAAACAAAATTTGTGAAGTATCTATGACAGAAGTACAGATATTTTTCTGTAACAAGTTAAATAAAATTAAAGCTTGGGAAACTGATGACAACCAGCTAGATTGTTCAGTAAATGTCAGTTTGACAGCATATTTAACAATAACATGTTTGTGAAACAACAAAGGAATGAGGCTTACTTGTTTGAGTAAAACAATTGCCCCTGTAATTAACCACTGCCTACACAATTAACAATTGTTATTATTTATTTAGTAATTATTTCCATTCTGTCATCATCAAATAAGCTTGATGCATTCCTAAATTTTTTGCATTTTCTGACCTCATCAGCTGTGACCTTCCATCCCACTACTGGTATTACACTATACTTAGCTTATTATAAAATTCACCTGGACAATATTTTCTGATGGAAAGACCCCATGCTCATTCATTTTCAAATATTTTATGCAATGTTAACAATAAAATGCCTTGTATGTTTAAAAGCAAGCACAGCTGCACAGTGGACAGAAGCAACTCTTTGTACTTGATTTAATAAAAAGTAATGACTGGAATATATTTTCAAATAAAATGGCAAAATACAACTTTGCTATGGTGTACTATTATAACTTACCCTAAGTTATGGTAATAAACCTAGCTAGAGTTACTTCAGAATGAATTGGAATGAATATACTTTACAGACAAGCAACATAATTCTGTCATCTCCCTAGAGTGAGATAATGTATTGTCACAATATAATAGCTACTCTTACAATATAATAGGTGTATTTGTAAAATTGAATGCATGGGCAAATTCCTTTTCTTATGCCAGAATTTAGTGATTTATGAGCACATTTCTGTGCCATTTCTACCATTTTATGTTTTTCTTGTTTTGGAATTTCTGTCAGGGTTTCATTTATTTATTTATTTGCATTTTGTGTTGATGACATCATCAATCTGTGCCATTGACGTTCATTGCAGTGCCGCAGACAAAAGCACTCCTCACATTGCTTTGTTTTTCATCCGTGAAAAGCTGCAGGAGAAAAGTATGTTTTGAAAATTACAGAGAGACAAGGACAAGACTTATTTTTAGAGGAACTTTTTGTTCTGTCTTGGAAAAAAAATGTTTTTATTTGTGTTTAACAGAAAAGTGAATATTTGGATGAACATGTGTGCCAGAAAATTGCATTATCATTTTTTGTTTTGATTTTGCAATAATGCAGTTGGTAGTCTGACACTAAGGAAGAAATTTCTTCTGGCTCTAGGCCATCCTTTTCCCTACTAACTTATCTATACTAATAAAAGGCAAAGCCCTCACTGACTGACTGACTCACTCATCACTAATTCTCCAACTTTCCGTGTAGGTGGAAGGCTGAAATTTGTCAGGCTCATTCCTTACAGCTTACTTACAAAAGTTGGACAGGTTTCATTTCGAAATTCTACGCGTAATGGTCATAACTGGAAGCTATTTTTCTCCATATACTGTAATGGAGTTCAGCTCGATGGCTGTGGGGGGGCGGAGTTTCGTGTGACATCATCACGCCTCCCACGTAATCACGTGAACTGACTGTCAACGCAGTACGTAGAACACAAGGAAGAGCTCCAAAAAGCGCTGAAGAAAACATGCATTATATAATTGAGAAGGCAGCGAAACAATAAGAAGCGAGCGAGTGACATATACAACCATATTCATGAGTGCAGCTACTTCGGAAACAAAGCACGGTGTAAACCTAAAGTTTAAATTAAGTTCATAGACAGGCTGCCGCTGGTGTTTGTCATGCCCACGGCTAATGCAGAATACAAGTTTAATGAGAGGACGCAGGATATAAACGAGAGTTTTGATCACTTTGTAACTAAGTTAACATTGATGGTGAGGGGCTGTGCTTATGCAAATTCAGAGAGACTGTCTTTGTGGGGGGGATTGACAGTTAAGGCAGCTGGGGGGTATCACGTCATCATCTCCCCTCCCATTCACCTCATTTCACTCTGAGCTGAGCTCCGCAGCTAACGCAGTCTTGCATAACCAACTTTGTGACGCTGCCACCAAATACTCACAGAAAAATCCACAAGGTAATACACACGCTGTCTCTAGAGTTTCTCCACACTCTGAATCCTCCAGGCACTACTTACAAAAGGTTACATTATTTTTAAAATGTTTCCTTTTCTTAGCACAAGCACAGCTGAGAAGCCTCAATGCATGTGCTCCATAATGCGTTAAAAAATGATGCATTTAATCACACTTTGCATTCCAAACAAAGGGGAACTTCTGTCAATGCATGATTTCCTGGTACACCGATTACATTGATGTACACATCAGAGCTACAAAAATGTAACAGTCGGAAGAAAGCGCGTTGCTACGACTGATTGGAGGAAAATTTCATTTCAAAAGACTAACCGACGGAAGCCTTGATAAAAGAGTGGTTTTGTGCACATGTATATATATGTGGATGTATATTTATATATACTATATATATGTGTGTATATTTATATATATGTTTATGTGTGTGTGTGTATAAATATATACTAGCAGAATACCCGCATGGAGAAGTGTGTTAAAGAAGGTACGAAAAAGAAAAGCAAAAATTTTAAAAATAACGTAACATGATTGTTAATGTAATTGTTTTGTCATTGATATGAGTGTTGTTGTCATATCTATCTATTTATATATATATATATATATATCTGTATGTATATATATATATATATATATATATATATATATATATATATATATATATATCAAAATACCAGCAGCTTGGCAGCGGAAGTAATGTGTTAAAGAAGGAAAGAAATAAAAGGAAACATTTTGAAAATAACGTAACATGATTGTCAATGTAATTGTTTTGTCACTGTTATGATGCCCCTGTAATTAACCACTGCCTACACAATTAACAATTGTTATTATTTATTTAGTAATTATTTCCATTCTGTCATCATCAAATAAGCTTGATGCATTCCTAAATTTTTTGCATTTTCTGACCTCATCAGCTGTGACCTTCCATCCCACTACTGGTATTACACTATACTTAGCTTATTATAAAATTCACCTGGACAATATTTTCTGATGGAAAGACCCCATGCTCATTCATTTTCAAATATTTTATGCAATGTTAACAATAAAATGCCTTGTATGTTTAAAAAGCAAGCACAGCTCACAGTGGACAGAAGCAACTCTTTGTACTTGATTTAATAAAAAGTAATGACTGGAATATATTTTTAAATAAAATGGCAAAATACAACTTTGCTATGTGTACTATTATAACTTACCCTAAGTTATGGTAATAAACCTAGCTAGAGTTACTTCAGAATGAATTGGAATGAATATACTTTACAGACAAGCAACATAATTCTGTCATCTCCCTAGAGTGAGATAATGTATTGTCACAATATAATAGCTACTCTTACAATATAATAGGTGTATTTGTAAAATTGAATGCATGGGCAAATTCCTTTTCTTATGCCAGAATTTAGTGATTTATGAGCACATTTCTGTGCCATTTCTACCATTTTATGTTTTTCTTGTTTTGGAATTTCGGCAGGGTTTCATTTATTTATTTATTTGCATTTTGTGTTGATGACATCATCAATCTGTGCCATTGACGTTCATTGCAGTGTCAAGAGACAAAAGCACTCCTCACATTGCTTTGTTTTTCATCCGTGAAAAGCTGCAGGAGAAAAGTATGTTTTGAAAATTACAGAGAGACAAGGACAAGACTTATTTTTAGAGGAACTTTTTGTTCTGTCTTGGAAAAAAAATGTTTTTATTTGTGTTTAACAGAAAAGTGAATATTTGGATGAACATGTGTGCCAGAAAATTGCATTATCATTTTTTGTTTTGATTTTGCAATAATGCAGTTGGTAGTCTGACACTAAGGAAGAAATTTCTTCTGGCTCTAGGCCATCCTTTTCCCTACTAACTTATCTATACTAATAAAAGGCAAAGCCCTCACTGACTGACTGACTGACTGACTGACTGACTGACTGACTGACTGACTGACTGACTGACTGACTGACTGACTGACTGACTGACTGACTGACTGACTGACTGACTGACTCACCACTCACTCACTCATCACTAATTCTCCAACTTTCCGGTAGGTGGAAGGCTGAAATTTGGCAGGCTATTCCTTACAGCTTACTTACAAAAGTTGGACAGGTTTCATTTCGAAATTCTACGCGAATGGTCATAACTGGAAGCTATTTTTCTCCATATACTGTAATGAAGTTCAGCTCGATGGCCGTGGGGCGAAGTTTTGTGACATCATCATGCCTCCCACGTAATCACGTGAACTGACTGTCAACGCACGTAGAAAACAAGGAAGAGCTCCAAAAGCGCTGAAGAAAACATGCATTATATAATTGAGAACGCAGCTAAACAATAAGAAGCGAAGCGAGTGACATATACAGCCATATTCATGAGTGCAGCTACTTCGGAAACAAAGCACGGTGTAAACCTAAAGTTTAAATTAAGTTCATGAAGCGCTGCGCTTGTCATGCCCAGGGCTAATGCGAATACAAGTTTAATGAGAGGAGGGATATAAACGAGTTTTGCACTTTTGTAACTAAGAATTGATGGTGAGGGCTTGCTTATGCAAATTCAAGAGACTGTCTTTGTGGGGATTGACAGTTAAGGCAGGTGGGGGTGTCATCATCATCCCCCTCCCACCCTCTTTTGCTCTGAGCTGAGCTCCGCAGCTAACGCAGTCTTGCATAACCAACTTTGTGACGCTGCCACCAAATACTCACAGAAAAATCCACAAGGTAATACACATGCTGCTCTACTTAGAGTTTCTCCACACTCTGAATCCTCCAGGCACTACTTACAAAAGGTTACATTATTTTTAAAATGTTTCCTTTTCTTAGCACAAGCACAGCTGAGAAGCCTCATGCATGTGCTCCATAATGCGTTAAAAATAATGCCATTTAATCACACTTTGCATTCCAAACAAAGGGAACTTCTGTCAATGCATGATTTCCTGGAACATCGATTACATTGATGTACACATCAGAGCTACAAAAATGTAACAGTCGGAAGAAAGCGCGTTGCTACGACTGATTGGAGGAAAATTTCATTTCAAAAGACTAACCGACGGAAGCCTTGATAAAAGAGTGGTTTTGTGCACATGTATATATATGTGGATGTATATGTATATATCTTTTATTGTAATAATATAGGTTAAAATATATACTCAAATACTCATGCACTAATTTCCAACTTCCAGTAGGTGGAAAAGCAAAATTTAATGAGGTTCATTCTACAGTTCTTACAAAGTTTGAGAGAGTTTCATTTCAACATTCTATGCATAGTATATGGTATAACTGTTGTTTTTTCCATTTACTGTAATGAGATGATTGATATAGGGTGATTATTGACATCAAATCACGCTCTCGTAATCACGCAGTAATGAAAACCAGGAAGACTCAAAAGGACTTTGAAAAAACATGATTAATATAATTGATAGCACTGTAAACAATAGAAACGCTGAGTAATATATAGCAACCATATTCATGAGTTCTGCATTCGGAAAGCAAAGCTTATGAAAACCTAAACTTTAAATTAAGTACATGATTGTCAAGTATTGTTTGTATTATTGCTGCCATCAAAGCGTATTCCGTAGCTGTCGAAATCCATAGCAAACTCCTACTATTTCACAGTGGTTAGGACTGTCATATCAACAACAAATGAATGGTAGTGTATATCCTTACAAATCACACAAACTGCGAAAAAGTTTAAGTGCCAGACTAAGGTAAAATTTACATGAAAGCACGTGTCACCACAAGGTTGATTCTTTGTTGTCACTGTGACCACGTCTTGCCAGTGCACAGCAAACAACAGTCCCAAGCACCAAACCACAAAACCAATTCTGCACAATCCTGAAAGCAGCCTCTGATTCTAGCCTCGATTGCTGGGAGGCAGCATTCCCCACCAGGTCAGGTGCTGACAGCTGGTCTTAATTGCACCTCCGGGTGGGGCTGATAAACCTCCAGTGTGGTGGCTGGATCTCAACACTTCCTAGCGGCCACCCCATCTCCCAACGGGCTGTTGTGGTGGACTCCATGTCCCATGGAGCCACGGGGAGATTGAGGGGGAATCCACTGCCAGGAGACTGCCCCCAAGCGCCCGGGAGGTATTGCAAAGTCCATGATGCTCCCCAGGGCGTATGCATCAGGCGCCGGCCGGGCATGGGACCCGGCTGTCCGTCTCAATACACACACAAATTATATATATGTGTGTATGTATGTATGTGTGTGTGTGTGTGTGTTGTGTATATATATATATATACACATACATACATACATATATATACACATACATATACTTGTGTGTATGTTTGTATGTGTCTATATGTGTGTGTATAGCTTTGGTCACTGAGTGCAGCGAAAAATAATAAATATAGTCTATAAGTTATTAAACAGTAAAACATTACGTTTTAAAAGTACAGGTACATTGAGCTGCGGTGGGTTGGCACCCTGCCCAGGATTGGTTCCTGCCTTGTGCCCTGTGTTGGCTGGGATTGCTCCAGCAGACCCCGTGACCCTGTATTCGGATTTAGCGGGTTAGAAAATGGATGGATGGAGGTACATTGAGCACTACTGGAGTGGTTGCGGGTAAACTACATTTTAAAGACTGTAACACAACAGGTAAGTAACTAACAGCAGCTAAAATGTATATGGATCATCTCTCGGTAGTAGATCCCTTTTGAAAGCGCACACGGCTGTGGTATAGAAATTACATTTTCTATGTGAGCGTTCAAATTTGTGCCTCTGGTAATGTGCCTTACCGGCAATTAAAAATTAGTTTTGTGTCCTCTGCAGTGTTAAGAGAAAGGCTTTGGTTTGGGATAAAAGGAAAAAGGTGTAAAGGAAAGTTGCCTTTTTCTTTATATAGTACAGAGATGTGTTGCTGCGTTATGATCGCCTTTTGGGGACAGTCGCAGTGGGTCTTGTGTAGACTGGTGAGGCGTTCCGCCATTAATCGGCTGTGATGGCACTGTCAGTCCTTCACTCCTGTGCGTATCTTCATAATCCGAGCTGGGACCTCATAATCGATTACGGCAAAAGAAAGTGGAATCGCCTTAATATTATTTTGCCGTGGTGTAGAAAAGGGGTCCCGTGTTTGCACTTGTCTGGGCTATAGCGCAGGGGAGGAAGAAAAATTAAAAGTGCTCACTTTGACTTAGGCAGAAACGCGTCAGCGTCTCAAAGGCGGCACAGCTACGACGCTGGCTGCTCGACTTTGCTGGGCAGGAGACCCAGTTTTTGTACACGTCATGATATCAAAAGTCTCAGCTCTTTGAGGTAATTCATATATATATATAGCAAAATACCTGTGCCTGCGGAATAGTGTGTTAAAGAAGTAATGATACATTGATGTACACATCAGAGCTACAAAAATGTAACAGTCGGAAGAAAGCGCTGCTAAGACTGATTGGAGGAAAATTTCATTTCAAAAGACTAACCGACGGAAGCCTTGATAAAGAGTGGTTTTGTGCACATGTATATATATGTGGATGTATATGTATATATCTATACTAATAAAAGGCAAAGCCCTCACTCACTCACTCACTCATCACTAATTCTCCAACTTCCCGTGTGGGTGGAAGGCTGAAATTTGGCAGGTTCATTCCTTACAGCTTCCTTACAAAAGTTGGG
Source organism: Polypterus senegalus (assembly GCF_016835505.1). NCBI lineage: Eukaryota > Metazoa > Chordata > Cladistia > Polypteriformes > Polypteridae > Polypterus > Polypterus senegalus. The sequence goes on from NC_053166.1 coordinate 111,973,618, forward strand.
CAGGTTTTATATCGAAATTCTACGCGTAATGGTCATAACTGGAAGCTGTTTTCTCCATTTACTGTAATGGAGATGAGCTTGAACGCCGTGGGGTGGAGTTTCGTGTGACATCATCACGCCTCCCCGTAATCACGCAGTACATAGAAAACCAGGAAGACCTCAAAAGCGCTGAAGAAAACATGCATTATATAATTGAGAAGGCAGCTAAACAATAAGAAGCGGCGAGTGACATATACAACCATATTCATGAGTTCTGCTACTTGAAACAAAGCACATGTAAACCTACACTTTAAATTAAGTTCATAGACAGGCTGCGCTGGCGTTTGTAATTTAGTGCCTGCCCATATAAGGCCGTCCGTCAGCGGCAATCCAATAGCAAACTCCACTAAATATTCACGGGTGAAGGACTGTGCTTATGGAGAGGAAGATGAGATGGTCAGGGTGGTGTTTGACACAAACTCAGCGAAACTGCGAGAGAAAGTTTTAAGTGCCAGGACTAAGGTAACATTAAATACAGCCATGGACATAGCACGAGATGGCACCAGCACAGCTGGGAACTTCGATGCATGTACACCAAGGCTCACGTGAACTGGCGCAGTGCACAGATAAAAGCAACAGTTCCAAAGAGCTGAACAAAACCAATTACACAATTGAAAAGGCAGCAAAAATATGATATATATCATAAATCCAGCTACTGCGGAAACAAAGCACACGTGGAAAAAGTCAATGTCCGCTAAAGGAAGACAGTGTAAAAAACCCGTGCATGCAGTGTGTCAGGTCTCAGATAAAGAAGAAGACGAGCTGTTTATTGATGCAGTAAGAAACGAATCGATGAATGAAACCTGTCATCTTTACAACGATTGACAAACACGGAATGTAACTTGAACACAACACATCCTACAAATACGAACCTGATTGAAAGAAATAATGATAATCAAATCCTTGATGACAGCAACACTCAGTAACACTCACAAAACAAATACTGTATATTGACAGTCATGTTACGTTATTTTTAAAATGTTCCCTTTTCTTTTCTAGCTTTTTAACACACTACTTCTCGCTGCGATACGCTGGTATATATATATATGTATATATATATCCCGATCTACATACTCGAATAATGGATACTTTATTAGCCATCAATGATTGTTTTGGTAAAGCCATACTCAGTGTATTCATTAGATGAGCGGTAAAAAGTAAGAGCGAGGGGAGGATGACTTATTGAGGCATGCAGGCTGTAGTGCGCGTCAACTCTATCTGAATTGCGCGATCACATTTGAAAAAATATATCTTTTCAAGTTCTATTTAGTCCATATGTGTCAAACTCAAGGGCAGCGGGCCACATCCGCCCGCGTGTAATTATATCCGCCCCGAGATCATTTTATATACTGTATTATTGTTATTAATGGCCGGGTATATGAAGCGCTGGTAACACAATAAACTACAGATCCCATAATGCAGCGCTTCAGCTGCCTTGCCGAACACTTACCGCGTTAATCAAGTCTAGCTTATGATGCTGCAAGTTATTGCGGCTAGCTCACACGATGCTGAAGAGAAAAGTTGATTCTGAAAATAGAGCCTTTAAAACCGATGGGAGGCTGAGTATATGTTTACTGAACCCGTGTGTCTCATTTGTGGAGCTAATGTGGCTGTAATTACAGAATTTAATCTAAGACGGCACTATGAGACAAAACATCAGGGTAACCTGAATGCAATGCAGAAGATACAGAAAGCAGAAGAATTAAATAAGAATCTGACACTTCAGCGGACGTTTTACCGTGCACAATCACAAAGTGATTTCAAGTGAAGCTGCTTTTATGGGAGACACAAATGCACCAGTGCAATTGCCCCACTTTCCCTGTTGCCAAGTAATGTTAAACCAAGTCGTCACTACGGTGTTCCCAAATCGCACTTTGCTGATAAACTGAGCGCACTGAGTTTGCACGGCGCTTTGGTGACTTTGAAGAACAAAAAAAGTCCGTCTACATGCGGCTCGAACCTTGTGCATGTTTGGTAGCACATATCTGTGTGAGAAGCTCTTCTCAGTGATAAAGACTAACAAAACAGCACACAGGAGTCGCCTCACTGATGAGCACCTGCAATCCATCCTGAGAATCTCCACAACACAGAACCTCACACCAAACAGAAACGAACTTGTTGCCAAAAAAAGATGCCAGGCGTCCAGCTCTAAAATGACATATGAGCAAAGACAACTGAATGATTTGATTTGTTATTGCTGAAAGGAACACATTTTATTTATATTTCCAGGTTTTGTTATGCAGCATGTTCATATTTGAATTTGTATAATTTTGACAGGATATATTTTTATGGAGAGCAAAATCTTTTGGGATATTTAAAATCTAAGTTTATTTTTATATAAAATTACATAAGAGTAAAGAAATTTGAATGTTTGTTCTTTTAACGTTTACTTTATTTCTAACTTGTATAATTTAGACAGGATATATTTTTATGGAGAGCAAAATATTATAAGTTGTTTAAGGTTTGAGTTGATTTATTCAGAATAATATTCCTGTCTGTTTTTACCATTCCTACCAAAGATATTTCTGTCGACTAAATAAAAATTCCTTCTATTTAAAATTTAAATAGAACTTGAACAAATATGATAGTTCATAATATCCACGCAGACTTGCACGTAAGAGCGGGAGTTATCCGTTTTAACAAGCAGCGTATTGCACTGATACGAAATAGCTGTGTGTGTATATATGTAGATATGTATGTATATGTATATATATGTTTATATATGTGTGTGTGTATGTATATATATATATATATATGTATTTGTGTGTATATATGTGTGTGTATGTATGTATGTGTGTATGTATATGTATGTGTATATATGTAGATATATATATATGTATGTATATGTGTGTGTGTGTATATGTATAGATATGTATATAATATGTTTATGTGTGTGTGTGTGTGTGTGTAAATATATATATATATATATATATATATATATATATATATATATATATATATATATATATATATATGACAGCAACACTCATCACTCACAACAGTGACAAAACAATTACATTGACAATCATGTTACGTTATTTTCAGAATGTTTCCTTTTCTTTTCATTGCTTCTTTAACACACTACATCACTGAGCTCCTGGAAAGTCTGAGGTGCAACCTGGTGGCATTGGATGGACCAAAACATAATGTCCCAGAGGTGTTCTATTGGATTTAGGTCAGGGAAGTGTGGTGGCCAGTCAATGGTATCAATTCCTTCATCCTCCAGGAACTGCCTGCATACTCTCACCACATGAGGCCAGGAATTGTCGTGCACCAGGAGCCACTTTACCAGCATAGGGTCTGACAATGGGTCCAAGGATTTCATCCTGATACCTAATGGCAGCCAAGGTGCCTTTGTCAAGCATGTAGCGGTCTGTGTGACCCTCCATGGATATGCCTCCCCAGACAATCATTAACCCACCACCAAACTGCTCATGCTGAATGATGTTACAGGCAGCATAATGTTTTCCATGGCTTCTCCAGACCCTTTCACTTCTGTCACATGCTCAGGGTGAACCTGCTCTCATCTGTAAAAAGCACAGGGCACCAGTAGTGCATCTGCCAATTCTGATATTCTATGGCGAATGCCAATCGAGCTGCATGCTGCTGGGCAGTGAGCTCAGGGCCCATTAGAGGACATGGGGCCCTTGGGTCACCCTCATGAAGTCTTTCTGGTTGTTTGGTCAGAGACATTCACACCAGGGGCCTGCTGGAGGTCATTTTGTAGGGCTCTGGCAGTGCTCATCCTGTTCCTCCTGCCCAAAGGAGCAGATACTGGTCCTGCTGATGGGTTATGGACCTTCTATGGCCCTCTCCAGCTCTCCTAGAGTAACTGCTTGTCTCCTAGAATCTCCTCCATGCCCTTGAGACTCTGCAGGAGACACAGCAAACCTTCTGGCAATGACACGTATTGATGTGCCATCCTGGAGAAGTTGGACTACCTGTGCAACCTCTGTAGGGTCCAGGTATCACCTCATGCTACCAGTAGTGACACTGACTGTAGCCAAATGCAAAACTAGTGAAGAAACAGTCAGAAAGATGAGGAGAGAAAAATGTCAGTGGCCTCCACCTGTTAAACCATTCCTGTTTTGGGGTCATCTCATTGTTGCCCCTCTAGTGCATTAATGAAATTAACACCACAGCAGCTGAAACCGATTAACAACCCCTCTGCTACTTAACTGACCAGATTAATATCCCATAAGTTTCATTGACTTTATGCTATACTCTGATTAAAAAGTGTTCCTTTAATTCTTTTGAGCAGTATATATATATATATATATATATATATATATGACAGCAACATTCATGACAATGACAATGTCAGTCATGTTACGTTATTATTAAAATGTTTCCTTTTCTTTTTCATTACTTCTTTAACACACTACTTCTCCGCTGCGAAGCGCGTGTATTTTGATAGTTCTTTTATAATGGCCATTTTTTCATAAGTAGAAGTGTTCCATGGGAGTCAATCATTGCTCACTAAAGGCATCTTTCCAAGACACATTTGAGCCATCTGTGTAACTGAATAGTAACTGGCATTTTACGCTATCTGGGTAAATGTTTGTTGTTTTTCTCCAGTCGGTATAAACTGGGGTTTCAGTCCTTTCTTAAGATGAATTGCAGATTCTGGAAATTGTGTCAAATTTGTTCCAGAAAACTTGGATTTAGCCAAATGTGTGATTTGGAATTGATTAAGCCAGAATTACATGATCCTTTCTCCAGAAAAAAAGCATTTGAGGAAATCCAGCTCAGTTACTGGGACAACAAATGCTCTGAAACTAACCTGCAAAACAGCAGGTTTAACTTGAAAGATTAATGCTTCGATACCAGAGCAGAGCATCCAGTCCTAAGGCCAAAGTTCATAAACATCCTGTCAGAAATGCTGGTACCAGCTGCAGTATTTAAGAAACAGAAAAATATGACAAAATATTACAAATTTTCGGCAAACAATCTTGAACAAAGAAGCACAACTCCTTCACCAAATTCTCCCCAGAGAAAAACAATTCGACCACAATTGGACATATTGGCATACCTAGAAGACTGTCTGCATGAACATTACTATTCTACATCAAAGGCTTTAATATATCTGAGCAGCCTTCTAAAATAATATATTCAGTATTAACACATCTTGGATTTGAGCTCACATTGATGTAATCTTTCCTTTTGTTTTTTTTTAAAGGGCAGTTTTTTCACAATATTGGAAATGCCACATATATTGGCAAAGTGATCGCAAATGTATGTCTAACTTTGAAGTGGTGTCTGCACACACACACACACACATACATTCACACAAATGCAGACACCCACATAGGCTGTCTTTCTGTAACAGAAATAAATAACCACCATCAAAAAGGAATTCCACGGAGTCACAGGTATAGCAATTGAATTTAAACAACTGTGGCATTTGTGAGAAAACAAAATCATAATAGACTTGCTGGTGGAATAAGCTGCCCACTTTCATCCCCTCTGCGGAGTCTTTTAGTGATTAAGTAAAAATATATATATATTATTACAAAACAATAGATGGCCATTATTTCTTGAGGAGCAAGAGTTATGTTTTGTATTCAGTTATTGCACTCAACTTTTATTCTGTTTATTTCATCTATGCTGTGTACCAGCCTTTGCCAGTGTTTACTTCACAAACAATGCATTGCAGTGGTCACTTTTATCTATTGGGGTACATTCACAATTCAGAGAATGGTCAGTTTTAAAACACAGTGGACAAAATGGTTTCAGGTATTGCTGATTTAGCATTGTGGTGTGCAATTGTATTTGATACTTGCCAGTAATTTTAGATAAGGTATTAACATGTCCCCATGTGCAGCTGTCCCTTTTGGCCATATAATCCCTAAATGTGTTTGTCTGTATGCAGTGCTTGGTAGCTTGTTGGAATATAGTTAGTTATCTTTGGGAAGAAGCAAGTATTAATGCATATGAGTAGAAAAAAACAACTAGAATATCTAATGTAATGATGCTCTGTTGTAGTAAATAGGAGTTAAATTGATTTTAATATTGGCATTCCATGTTTAGTGTTAAGATAAAGCACAGCAAAAAAATATTTTTATTAAATGCTTATTTTTCTTTTTCCTTTCTTTGAAAGAATTAAAAATGACATTCATTTATAATTTTATTTATAACTCAAACCTATTCCAAATGTAAACATTTGGTAAACAACTTCTAGAAAGTGATTTCCTATGTGTGTAAGCTTTTGAAAAATATTAGATATACTGTACATGGATTATTCAATTCTATGCAGTTATCCAAAATAATTTCAATATGACTTAACAACAGTAAAAGGTGGCTAATTTACAGTCAATAGAATATGTATGAAATAATTTTAAAGGTTGAACTTACAAGTAGCAGAGGCCAGTGAGCCTTAACATGTGGTTAGGGTAGTGTGGTTGTAACTACATTTAATTTCCATTTAGATTTCAGGTTGATAAAATTTTACCACGATGAAAAACATTAGTTACATTTTTCAAAGGTTCCAGCAAACTGTTTAGCATGCCATGGGCAGCTAGTGTCTCTCAAGATATGGATTGGTGACCCTGATATGGAAGTATTCTCCATTTAATTTGACAACATCTTATGTTTCATGTTGCACTGGTCAGAATTTGCTTTTATCATGAACTCTTCAGGTCTTTCAGGGAATAGTTCAGCAAGTTACAAAAAATACATTAATGACATCTGTGGATGACATTCATGATTTATAACCAGGGGAGTGCTGACTTTGTCTTGATAAATTTTTGACTGCATTTATATTTAATGTTATTTAAAAAAGATAATGAATCATCTGCCTGTCATTTCAATTTCTTTAGTTTTATTCCCTAGTATATAGTGTATGACAGAAAGACGTACTGTACCGTAGGTTAGTAAATTTCCTTTTCTCTACCAGCATGGGATTAAATTATATTACTGATAAAAGAATTAATTGTTACCATGTTATAAACATACAGAAAAACCAGTTTGTGTTTATGAATTGTAACATGATGTACAGGAATAAATCCATGTGATTTTAATTTATGAACATGGCTATCACTGTAATTTGCAAAGAACATACTAAGAGTACGCTACCTTTTTATTTTGAACTGTGGCTTTTCAGCTACTTAAAGATCGTGACTGTTTACTTTTTAAAATTTTCTGTAATTGTTATAGTCTTGCCAAAGCCCATAATATGGCTCTCACATCCATATCTTATCTTGTAATTTGATTCCATGTAGTCTACAAAGGCAAATTACTCCCTTCATTTACTGTAAATATTAGTGCTTTGACTGTACAGCCATCACTGTAATCTCTGTTTCATGCTGTTCAGCAACAGAGGCTCTCCAAAGAACAGTCATGGTTCCTTTCTTGATCTCCCTTTACACATCAGACTTTAAATACAATTATGAGACTATCACCTGCAGAAGTTTTCAGGCAAATCTGCAATCAGTTAGTTTTTAATTCATGGATAAGAATGAGAATGCAGAAGCCTGATGGATGACTTTTCTGAGTTGAGCATACTGAACCATCTGCAGCTCAGAGGTAACTAAACAAAGAAAATGACAGTGAAAAAGCAAGATTTCCATCTGGTCTAATCTAGGAAGTAGAAGCTGAGGTAGTCCAGGGATTTAAGTAACTGTACGCGCCCTTGACCAGAAATGTACTGTAGACTGTGCAACACAAATATAACTTATATACTCAAAAGGGCCAGAGCATTCCATGCTGAAGTTAACGTCTTTTGCTGTCAGCAGAACATTTCTGTATATATTTCATCAGGCTGTGCTTAAACTGAGCTGCTTTATGCAGTAGTATGCTAGAGCAGTACAATAAGAACTGGAAATGACAATAAACACTTACTCAAGAACTCCGTCTTTCTTCTGGGGAGAAGTTTAGTCTCTGAAGAAAGAAAAAGAAAAAATGTGGTCTAAGTGTTTTACACCCTTTGCATAACACCTTGGTCATCCTTCAGAGCATCTTTAGATAAAGCTAATTCTACTGAGGTGTTCTGGGCATGTTATTATTAGCACAATTAGAACATAACTATTAGAACATTAGAAAAATCAAATCTAGACAAGAGCAGGCCATTTAGCCCAACAAAGCTCAGCTGTCCTGTCCACTTAATTCTTCCAAAACAATATCAAGTCAAGTTTTGAACGTCCCTAAAGTACTACTGTCTACCACACGACTTGGTAACGTATTCCATGTGTCAGTGGTTCTCTGTACAAAAAAAAAAACTGCCTAATGTTTTTGATAATTTTACCCTCAACAAGTTTCCTACTGTGTCCCTGTGTTCTTGATGAACTCATTTTTAAGTAACAGTCTAGATCCACTGGACTAATTCTCCTATATAATTTTAAACACTTCAATCATTTCATCCCTGTAGCCTTGAAATCAGCCTAAGTTTGATCTGGAGTTTTTCCAGATAGATAGATAGATACTTTATTAATCCCAAGGGGAAATCCACATCAGGAAATTTCCAGTACTGCTGTGTCCTTTTTGAAGCCTGGAGACCTGCACTGTATACTGTAGAGTATGTTTTACCAGCTACTACTTGAAATTAAACAAGACTGTACTGGAAGGAGCTTTTAAACCTCACCTAAAATTGCTTCCTTCTTGTCCTTGTTGATCACTTAAAGAGTTACCAATGCCTTCTAAAATTCCTTGAGCCATCCTCTTAGAACTTCCTGTGGTGGCCTAAGGGTTTCCTGCTCTTCTGAAGCTCACTCCATTCTTAAAAGGCTAGACAATATTACAGAGGTCTGTTTGATATAATATCTAGCAATCAGCCTTGCATAACTTAATATCCTACTACTAACTACCCCACAAGGGTACTCTTATTCTATTTGGAAATCCCTTGTACTCTGCTTCAATAAAGCCTTGCATGGCTGTATGATGAGCTTCCAGCCAGAGCATTTAATCATTCATCTCTTGTCCTGGATGACCTGAAATAGGCTGAATTCACGATTCCAGCCAGGTCTGACTTTACACCACCTAATCACAACAACAAAGCTGGAATCAACACTAAATGGGGGCATCAGTTCTGTGTATTATTCTGTCAAAAGTGAAATAACTTTGCCCCAACACTGTTGAGATGTTTCTTTTTCACTTTTGCATTTCATTTATCTATTGCTCATTAGATGTATGTATGAAGATCTTAACAAAGGCTTCTTTTTGTTTTAATAACACCTACAAAGCATCAGCAAAATGGCTATTCATCTGTGCAATGTGGCCTGCTAAAATAACTTCACTTTGGAATGATCAGATGTTTCATAAATGAGACTTATTTCTCTTGATATTGCATACTTCAAAATATGGCATGTGAATACTTCATATTTCTATGTAATTCTACCAGCAAATCAATATGCCACACTGCATAGAGATGATTAACAACTTTACTGATGGTTTCTAAGTGTCATTAACACCAAAAGAAGCTTTTGTTAAGGGGATTGTGGAGGTATACAAATAAATAAGACAGGAATATTAAATATCTTGTCTAAAAGCTCCCCCTAAACTCTGGCTGATTAACATAAATAATTTTACTGCAGTAAGAAATATACACAGATTATTTGTTACACAGTGGGAAGGGTTGGTGAAGGTGAGCATACTGAATTATAAAAACAGTCCTCACTTGGAGGTTCACACACATATGCACTCACTGCACAGGAATAACAAATATGGGCACATGATTCCATGTGCTAGAATGAGTAAGGATGAATTGTTTTGTGCAAATGACTTTTTGAGTTAGGGTAGAATTGAATTTGTATATTTTAGAAGCCATGAATATACTTGTTACTATCCCCAGAGGTTGTTAGTTAACAGAAAAGTCTGTTCATCATATAACCTGTTGGTCCGAACTTCTGCAATTCATCTTAAGAAAGGACTGAAAACAGTCTTTGCCGTCAAGTGAGTGAATCTCAAATTAATTACCAAAGCTAGGTAGGTGTACACTAGTCTACGACATGAAATGGACCCGTGAGCAACTTGAGCAATTTTGTAAAGGAAGTTGTTAAGCTTATCACTTCAGCTAGCTATAATCCTCTATTTGGTCTGACATGTATGATGCATCTGCAAGGCATGTATGCATCGGCCTAATTAGCCAGAGATTGTTGTTCAGTGGTGCCTGAAGAGAAATAAATTCTAGGCCAGTCTTGTCTGCCCTACAGCACTACAATATTGTAAACACAAGCGTATAGTTCAAGTTCAGTATGATAAAGCCCTCAAAATTTAGTACCAACTGTCTGGGTTTGCTAATTATTCAAAGGCCAGCACATAGGTCTAATTGGTGAAATCAGTTGGATGATACAAAATCATGGCAGGCATTTTACTTTTTGAACCTGAACCTGTATACCTCTAGTTGGAAACGTGACTTTGCACTGCACTGTAAGCAAGCTACAGTAATATGAGTTTATAGTACATGATAATAGATGCAAAACAATGCATTTGCTTTCAACTACTGCGTGTAATTCAGCCCAGCAATGGATTAACAGACTAGAAAGCAATATGCAGAATAGGTGAATACAACATTTACATATCTAATTAAATTCTTTTCATGTACCCCTATTCTTAACTGCTATTAGAATGATGAAAGGAGAAGGTAAAAGCAGAGACATTACCAGCATTCTCAAAGTCAAAATGCTAAAGAATGAAGAGAAGAAGGGAAAGTTGCCAAAAGATAAAGAAAGAGAGTAGAGTAAGAGACAAGAGAGCAGTAAAACCCAATAATTTTAGAGAGGGAAGTTTTGGATCCAATAAGATGGGAGTATTAAACGTCAAAGATCTGAATGAGAAAGATGAAAGTAGAAGAAACAGAGAAAGCCAGTGAGATAAAGATTCAGAGAGACAGAACAAGACAATAACAGAGAGAGAGAAAGAGAGAGACATGTACAGAAGACGAGAGGCCAGAGACAGAAAGTGGCCTGATACAAGTCGTAGTAGACCTCATGGTAAGTTTGTTCACTCTGTTTTAAAAATTTCCAGGCTGGTGACATGCATTTGAAGCAGTAGCACAAAATATTTTAGTTATTTACTATTGTCTGTTGTTTGTGATTTAAAAAATAGGGTTTAGATATTTCCTTTAGTTGGTTCATGTATATCATTGTTGCTTTACTAGTAATTAGGCTCACACTAGGGGTGAAATAATTGCAAGAGCCATCACAGTAGGCTATGAAAGCTGTGATGATTGTGCTGTCATGTCTGAATAGTACAGGCTAGTAAATAGCAAGAGTCAATGGAGTTTATGGTTAGTTTTGTTTTGATGCAACAGTAGATAGTGTTGCTCTTAACAGAAGTTTGATTTCCTAGACCTAACAAATACACCAGAAAAAACATTTTTGTAGAAATATGGTATTTAAAAAGATACTCCCTCAGGGCTGAAAGAATTTAAGTTTTTGTTTTCTTTTGAGGAGTTTTATGGGCTTTTTCATGTTTGTAATATTGCAGTTATTTTGCAAGTGAGTAGTAGTTGGATGAGGGTGCAGTTTCTCAACATTAAAGCTTGTGAAAAGTCACTGGGACTGAACGTGACAGATGACCAGTTTACAAACATTGCTTGGCCAGAGTGCAGAAACAGTGGACTTGAATAATGTTTTTTTTTTTAATTCAGTTTCAGCTGCAGGTATGTTGTAGTGATAAGAATCCTCCATACCTTCTCCCCTTGTTTCTGCAGTCACTTTCAGCACCTGATTGTGTACCTTGAGAATTGTCTACAGTCAATACATGAGAATGGGAAACCTCTTGTATACTCCACTTGGAATGAACTGGTCCTTGTAGCTCTGACAACCTCCTGGACCTCCTTCAAAGATGATTCCTTCATGTTAAACTCAAAGGAGGGTGCTGGCGGTGTTATCGAGACCATGCAGTTCCATAGCACCTCTTACCTTTTCCTGTTACTAAAGGTGTTATGGAGATGTTGTTCATTTTCTTCTTTAGAACAGGTAAGGTGGCTGCTGCATTTCAATCCAAGTAATTTTTTGGTGAATGCAAAGGGGTCTGCAATGTAAGCTGTTTGTTTTCTGGCCTTCTGTCTGTTGTGTGGAGAACTGTTCTTGTAAGAGTGTTGAATGTCTTCCTCAAGACACTCATTACTGTTGCCTTTGGGATCTCAGCTCCTGCCTTAATTGACTCATCTTAACCTATTGATTAGTATTGATTTAGCTTCATACCTAAGCCAATCCTCTGTATCAAACCTGTTGTTAGAAATGTTGATTGCTGTCATGGACTGGATCCACTGTTCTTCATGACTTATGGCTTTTTTTTTTAAATAACCTTTCTACATCCTATATTAAAAAACTAAAGAAACTATTTTTCCTTGTTGGCTGGAGGCCGCTTGACCAGCAGGTGTTTTAACCCTCTGCATTGGGGTGGAGGCCATGTCAACTGGGTCTTATCTTATCTACCCACATGCTATGCCTGTGTGCTGCTTTATCAAGCTCAAACTCTCACATAGTTCATCTTTGCATTGTGTATCTGCAACCCTCGTGGAAACATTGGCACAAACACATACTCCACTCATTGTCGATATTCCTTTATCTGTATAAAAATTAAAAATGTACTATGGTTTTATATTACTCAGTGAACATACTTGAATGCAACTACCAAAGAAGATAACGAGTAGGGTGTTTCCTTTTATTATTGTAGCCTTCTTTACCCTCTAACTTATGAGCTCTAACTTAACTATTGCTGCAACTCTGTTACTAGGCACAGAATTACCTTAAACTGTATGATAAAGCAGCCATTTTATCTAGTAAATGTTTGTGTAACCTAGCACCATTTTGAACTGAAGAAAACAAAGTTCTCTGCTAATACATTTTTGATGTACTGTACTTATAAATAAAAACAAACATAAAAATAAAAATATCCTGAACAAAGAAAATCCACCCAAACATTTTACTGCTGTTGAAGTTCTGCATGATGCTGGCATGATGCTGGCCAGACTTACAAGGTAGTGTGGCTTTTATTTGCAGATAGCATATGATCTAATTTGTCTTTTAAGATAGACATACCCTAAGTGATAGCATTCTACATAGTTAATAGTATAATTAATACAGTGCTCTCTAGAATTATTATCACCCCAAGATCAGCAAAAAAGGCTGTGAAAAGCTATCTTTATTTTTTGTTTGATTGTATACTCAGATTGTTACAGAACTTTAGCCTTTTTTTGATGAAAAAATAATCAAAGAAAAAGATCCTCACCAAAAATTCTACATTTTTTTCAGAAAAGGCAGGAGAACTTTAACATTCAGAAAAGGAAAAATAATACTACAGCCCAGCATATTTTAGCTCAGGCAATTCAGAGCAAAATACAAATTCAAACAAGCAGGCTATACCCAGTAAAATTAAAACTCCTCATCCTTAGAATTAGAATGAGAGCCTTCCTATGACCTGGCAATCGCATGAGTTGCTAAGTCTTGAAAGAAAGAGAAAGCTGCAAAGACATTTATCTTCTTAAGTGAAATAGTATGGCAATTTTAAGTTTTATTAACTTTTTTTTTATTTCCTATGTGAAGTTACAAATTCGGCCAAATTCATGGTAGTTCCATTTTTTATTACTTTTTTTTGTAATGATATGGTTTAGCATAGTTGGAAGCAGTTTCTACCTCACTTGATGACATTATTATAGAGTCATGTTAGTTGGATCAGTAGGGCTGGAAGTATCTCTGTGATTTTCACATCATCCTCCTCATGATAAGCAACCTTTTCCATTCTGTAATATGATAATAAATCAGGTATATGTTCCTACAACAAATAATTTATCACTTCACCACATTGTTACATGAGATAACAGTAAAGTGAAAGTAGTATTCCTTATTATCATTATTACAACTTTTTGACATTAAATCTGGCCTCAGACATGCTGGGAGCAATATTTAATATATACTGGTCCAAAGTGCATAAAGTGTACATACATGTACTGTATGTGAATGTGTGTTTGTTGGTATTTGTTTAATTTACATACAGTATGAGAGAGAAAGGGCAACACACCATTACTTTAGAACCACAGGGCAATAAAGCCTATATTTATACACCTGGTAGAAGTGGGGGGTACTTACCTGCTGAGCCACGTCCACTGCAGGGCTCACACAACAACATCCTTAAACAGATTTGCACCGCAGTGACTTACAGACAGCAGATGACTTTCAAAGAAAGTTAAGAAAGTCAAATGCATTTTGCTTATGTAAGGTCACAAAAATCAAATATTATGTATATTTTTAGCAGAGAAGAAAAGAAACAGGTGCATGGCAAAGGAAAATAATTTTAAAAATTCTTTTTCTGTGTAATAAGGTCTGTAAGATTTATAGAAACTCTGTACAGGCAGAAAATGAAAGGGAGCAATAAAACATAAAAGAAGGGTTGAGTGTAAAATTCCACAAAAAAAGCCATATGAGCAGTGCTTTTATCTAGACTACAAGGAGGATAGTCAGGCTAAAAGGGGTGGGAGGTGGTGGAGGAGGTGCTTTGAGAGAGAGACAGAGAGAGAAAGTGCACATGATACCGCTCCAAAATTATTATGATGAAAGAAAGTTCCTTAGCTATTATGTGCATCAAACATGCCCACTCTATACTGTAGAGAGAAGATACAACAGACAGTTTTTCAAACTTTCAGCCTAATACAATTTATTAAACTCCTTTAAACTACTTTTACATTGTGCATGCTTTACACAGAATAATTGCTTGCTAATGAATAATAATAATAACAATTTTATTTATAGGTGCTTTTCAAGGTACACAAGGGCACCTTACAGAAAACATTAGTAACAAGTGTCACAATATAAAATTAATAGAATATTATAGTACAATAAAACCTGGATAAATGCAATAATAAAATTGAATTTAAATTTCTCAACTAAAACAAAATAAGCCAACTTAAAAATATGTGTTTTAAGGCGAGATTTAAAGTTAGGAAGAGAGTCAATATTATGAATATCTTGTGGGAGAGAGTTCCAGAGGGGTGGGGCCACATGACTGAAGCTGTAAACCCCATGTAAATCAAGCAACCAGAAGGCATAATAAGATTGATAGAAGAAGCTCTAAGGATACAGGAAGGATTAAAGATATGAAGAACATTAGAAAGGTAAGGAGGTGCCAGATTATGTAGGGTCTTGTAAGTAATAAGCAGAATCAATGCGTTATTTAACAGGGAGCCAGTTAAGCTGCCAAAGGACAGGAGTATAATGTGTTCAATGGAAGGGGTTCTGGTAATAATATGAGCTGCAGCATTCTAAACCAATTTAAATTTTTTTTTTTTATTTATTAATTTTATTACAATCAATACATAGCAATCAAGTTTTTACAAAAAAAAGAATTATGCTAAGAACAGATCGATCCCCACCCTTGAGAGAGAGAGCAAGCCAAACGGTGTAAAATTTAAGGCTTTTAAAAATACCTAAATCAACAAATTCTCTGTGCTTTATAAAATCATTTCAAAATATTACTGATTAGATCCTGCCATGTTTTGAAAAAAGTCTGCACAGATCCTCTAACTGAGTATTTGATTTTTTCCAATTTTAAATAATATAACACATCAGTTTCCCACTGACTTAAAAGAGGAGAGTTTGGGTTCTTCCAGTTTATCAGAATAAGTCTGCGTGCCAACAGTGTAGTGAATGCAATCACAGTTTGTTTGTCTTTCTCCACTTTAAGACCCTCTGGAAGAACCCCAAACACAGCTGTTAATGGGTTAGGAGGGATTGTGAGTCCAAGACTGTCTGAGAGGTAATTAAAAATTTTGTCCAGAATAATGTTAATTTGGAGCAGGCCCAGAACATGTGACCTAGTGAGGCTGGGGCTTGGTTGCAACGCTCGCGAGGTTGGATCATGCCCTGGAAACATTTTGAGAGTTTTAGTCGAGACAGATGTGCTCATATATAATTTTGAGTTGTATAATTGTATGCTTTGCATATGGAGCTTGAGTGAATTCTCTGCATTGCTACTTTCCACTCCTTTTCTGATATATTAATTGAGAGGTCATTTTCCCAGTGTCCTCTTGGATCTTTGAAAGGAAGGGATTGTAAAAGGATTTTATATATTGTAGAGATGGAGTCTAACTCTTGAAATTGAGCAATAATTTTTCCAGCGTGGATGAGGGTGCAAGATGAGGAAAATCTGAAGGTTCTGTTTAACAAAGTTCCTGATTTGAAGATAGTGAAAGAAATTTGTAGCTGGAATGTTAAATTTGGAACGTAATTGTTCATAGGATGCAAAGACGCGTTGTCTATATAAAGGTCTCTAAGCAAGTTAATTCCAAATTTTTCCAGATATTAAAACTGCATATGTTTGTGAGGGTTGAAAGAGGTGGTTCTTTTGCAGGGGTGCCACAGAAAGAAGCTTCTCCGTCTTAAAATGCTTTCTACATTGGTTCCAGATTCTAAGTGAGTGGAGCACAATTGGGTTATTAGTGTATTGCCGATAACGTGTGTTTATTGGAGCACAAAGCAAGGAATACAAAGAAGTACTGCAGGATTTTACTTCTATTGCGGTCCATGCCTGTGTATGTTCTTCTATTTGTGTCCAGGTTCTTATCGACTGTATATTTGCCGCCCAGTAATAAAACTGGAAGTTAGGTAGAGCCATGCCGCCTTCTGCCTTTTGTCTTTGTAGGGTCGCTCTTTTGATGCGTGGATGTTTAGAATTCCAAATAAATGAGGTTATTGTTGAATCTAATTGCTTAAAGAACGATTTATTAATGTATATTGGTATGTTTTGAAATAAAAAAGGAGCTTAGGAAGAATATTCATCTTAACAGTTGTGAAACCTGGCCCCGGCACAGACAGACGGACAGCATATTTTTGCCCAACACACTGTTTATTTACAGACTATTTACAATATAAAAGTCCAGTGGACACTCACACGACCCCAGTGCCTCTGCACCGATTTCCCCAAAGTCCAGGCCCACAGTCTCTGTGCCTTTGTCCTGGCCGCCTCTGTCCTCTCTCCAGCTCTGTCCACTTCCACCCGACATCCACCAATGACTGGAGGGAGGCGCCCCTTAAATAATGCCCCGATGAGCCCCAGGTGCTTCCTCCATCCTGGCTACGCCCCAGCGCGTGGGACGTGTCGGCTGCCTTCCTGGCCGCCTCTCCGGCGCCACACAATGTCTTCCGGCACTTCCTGGTGTGGCGGAAGTGTCGGGTTCCCGATAATCAGGCACCGGGCGCCGCCTGGCGGTGGCCACGGGTCCCTACAGGGCTGGGCTTCAAAGCCCTGTACCTGAGGCCCCGTGCCTAACCAGGACGGACGCCCCACTCTGTCTGGAGGAGGCACTGCCTCCTCCGTCCTCCAAGCGTCCGCCGGCTCCTGCCCACCGGCAACCGCACGGGATAAACCGGCATCGGGCGCCGCCTGGCGGTGACCACGGCCCCTACAGGAAGGCTTCCGTGCCTCAACCCGTGGCCCCTAACAGAACTCAGGACGGACGCCCCTCGCGGTCTGGAGGAGGCACAAGCCCTCCTCACGTCCTCCTGCGCCCGCCGGGCTCGCCGCCGGGGCCACACAGTGTTAATTCTTCCAGCTAGTGTGAGATGAAGGGTTGACCATCTATGCAAGTCTTGTTTAATTTTTTCCATACAGACGACGAAATTTTTTGATAAAGAGCTTTATGTTTACTTGTGATGTTTACCCCGAGGTATTTAAACTGTTCTGCAATGATAAAAGGAAGGGTGTCTAATCTAATATTATATGCTTGCGAATTCACGGAAAGAGTACACTTTTATTCAGATTAATTCTGAGACCAGAGAGCTTTTGAAATTCTGTGAGTGCTGCTAAGACTGCAGGCACAGAATTTTCTGGGTCCGATATATACAGTACCATGTCATCTGCATATAATGAGATTTTCTGTTCCAGTCCTTCTCTGCTAATCCCCTTTATCTGATCAGTATTTCGACAATGTATTGCCAGTGGTTCAATGGCAATTGCAAACAGCAGTGGTGACAAAGGGCATCCTTGTCTTGTGCCACGTTCTAGTTTAAAGTAGTCTGAGCAAATGTTATTGATGCAAACTGAAGCTTCTGGGTTAGTATACAGTAATTTAATCCATGCACAAATGTTCGGGCCAAACCCAAACTTCTCCAAAATAGTAAAAGGTATTTCCATTCAATCATGTCGAATGCTTTTCTGCATCCAATGATAATAATATTTCTGGGGTGTTTGATTTAGTTGGTGAGTATATTACATTAAACAGGCGTCGAAGATTTGAAGATAAGTGTCGGCCCCTAATAAATCCAGTTTGGTCTTGTGATATTATTGAGGGGAGCACTTTCTCCATCCTTCTAGCTATGATTTTAGAGAGTATTTTAACGTCGTTATTCAGAAGTGAAATTGGTCTGTATGATGCACATTGTAATAAGTCCTTATTTTGTTTTGGAAAGACAGTGATTAGTGCTTGGCGAAAGGTTTGTGGAAGAGATTGGTTATCTCTGGCTTCTGTAAATGTTGCTAATAGGAGGGAGCTAGCTGAGCGGAGAATTTCTTGTAAAACTCTGCAGGGTAGCCATCAGGGCCTGCTGCTTTTCCACCTTGGAGTGACTTTATAGCATCCAGTAATTCTGATAATGACAGAGGTTTATCGAGCTCCTCCACACTAATAGCGTCAATTTGTGGTATCTGTAATTTATCCAGAAATGCATTAGATTGTATATTGTCTTCTTTAAACTCAGTAGTATATAGGGATTTATAGTAGTCTCTAAAAGTGTACATTATATTTTTGTGTTCGATGATTTTATCTCCATTCGTGTTAGTAATTACGAGATTGCGTTGCACTTCTTGCTTGTGAATTTGTTGCTAAAAGCTTATTAGCTTTCTCCATGTTCATAATAATGATGTCTGGATTTGTAAATTAGTTGTTCGGTTTCTTTAGTTGTCAAGAGGTTTAATTCTGAATGTAGAGCCTGCCTCCTCTTATGTAGAGTCTCGCTTGGTAGTCTGGCATGTTCTTCATCTATTTTAGTAATTTCGCTTTTATCTCTGCTACTTTCTTCGCTTCGGATTTATTTCTGTGGGAAAGATATGAGATAATCTGTCCTCTTAAGAAGGCCTTAAGAGTTTCCCAGAGTGTTCCTGCAGAGATCTCAGGGGATGTATTTGTCTCTAGAAAGAATTCAATTTGTTTGGATATAAATTCAGTACAATTCTCGTCAGCTAATAGAAGCGGATTGAGACGCCATCTCGGGTGAGTGTATGGGGCTTAGTAATTTCAGCTCCAAGATCATCGGAGCATGGTCTGAAATAACAATAGCATCGTATTTACAAGATTTAATCTTAGGCAAGAAGTTATTATCTATAAAGAAGTAATCAATCCTTGAGTAGCAATGATGTACTGGTGAGTAGAAAGAATATGTTCTTGAATTTGGGTTTAAAAACCTCCAGGGATCTGATAAGTTGTGATCAGTTATAAACTTTGTAATTATCTTTGCGGTGTTAGTTGCCGTTCCCCCTGTGGAGGAAGTCTTATCTAAAAGTGGATTTAGAACACAATTAAAGTCCCCAGCCATTATAAGTTTATGAGTGTTCAGATTGGGAATGGATGCAAATAAATTTTGTATAAATTCCTTATCATCAACATTAGGTGCATAAACATTTATCAAAATCATTTTACAGTTAGATAAGTCTCCCATGACCATCACATATCTCCCTTCAGGATCCAATACTACATCTGATGCTACAAATGGTACTGTTCTATGTATGAGAATTCCCACCCCTCTAGTTTTCTTTGTAAAACTAGAATGGAACATTTGGCCAGTCCAGTCTTTTGCAGCCGGAACTGATCCTTACTTAGTAAGTGGGTTTCCTGTAAAAATACTATTTTAGCATTTAGACCTGTTAGGTGAGAAAGTACTTTCTTTCTCTTTAATTCGTGATTCAGGCCTTTAACATTCCAGCTTACGGTTAACTGTCCCATCATGGAGACACTGATTCTGAGTTTTGGTGTCATATTATAGTCTTAACTGGAAGTGAAATAGTTTAGGTCTTAATTTCCTATTCCCCAAGAGTTGTTGCCATGCAGCTTATTATTACGTTGATAGTTATAATTATAAAGATTGAGATGATAGATTAGATATAGATCAAGCCTGCTCTCTTTCTCTTCCCCTTAACCCCCACCCTCCCTTTTTGCCTCCCCAGGTGAGGCTAAAACCCACTTCATGCAGTCCCAGTCCTCTGACATACCCAGAGACAGAGCACGTCCAAAGCACATCAAGCCCCCATGCAGTGGCGCTTTAAGGTTAAAAGATAGAGATATCTGTTACCAATATAGTCTTTAAAAGAGGAAAAAGAAAAAAAAAAAAGAAAAGAATTTTGCACTTAATATACATATATATATATATACACATATACACATATACATATATATATATATACATACATACATACATATAATCTTCATCAATTTTAGTGCATTAAGATGATATCCCCAGATAATAAACCCAGGTGATGGTGTTAAAGATGTGTCCAAAACAAGCATAACAAGTCTTAATGCAGTAATAGCAATAACAGCAAACCAAGGGTATGATATTGAACAGTCTCATTTAGGGTACACATGAAATAATTAGAAAAGAAAAAAGAAAAGGAGGAAAACGTAATTAAGCACAATAAAACACAAACATTTATTTAGCGCCCTAGTAATACTAAGTAATGATAAGTAATAAGTAAGTAATAATAATATAAGAATATGAGAATATATGCTGATAAAAACCCGTATTTTAGAAACAAATAGATCAGACAGTAGATTATTAATCCTAGCTTTATCATTTACCGCCATGACTCACAATTATGTATCAGAATAGTCCCGGATCAGCTTTCTTAACTCATTTTCTGCCTCCTCCTTGCTAGCGAAAACATAGAAATGCCCTGCCATTCCACTTTCAGTTTTGCGGATACAGGAGGCCGTATTTGACATTGGCTTGCCGTAGCCGCTGTTTAATATTATAGAAGGCGGCGCGTTTGATAGCTGTTGCTGGAGAGAAGTCAGGGAAGACGCGAATGTGGCAATCTTCATATATAATATCTTCCTTTTTTTTCCTGAGGAGTTCCATCACCTCTAACTTAAATGATAATCGTTCAAAACGGACTATAAAAGATCTTGGTCGGGGTCTGACGGTGTTTGATCGCGTCTGACGCGTAAGCCGCTGCTATCTCAGATTCTGCTTTAAAGTCGCCCGATTATTTTAGAAAAAAGTTCAGTTGCGAATTTCACCGGGTTTAAACTTTCTCGATTCTCCGGCAAGCCTTCAATTCTGACATTATACCTTCTATTCCCATCTTCTAAAGCAGCCAGTCTGTCTCCAAGTTTTTCTCCGAGTTTTTACATTCAACTGACATTTACTGCTCTTTCCTCGGCACTGGCAGCTAGATGTTCGCTATTTCGATCCGATTCGTGAATGTCTCACTAAGATGCTCCAATCGATCAGCAAGCGTGCTCAGTTTAGCGAGTTTTTCTCAATGCGCTCTTCAATTTTACCCAGCACCTGTCGAAGTTCAAGCTGTACCTCTTGACGAGCCTTTCATTTGCCTGTTGGATTTCCTGTCGCAGACATTCATTGGCCTGTTTCATCTCCTGTTTCAGTCTCTCATGTGCCTTTGCCGTTGCTTTCTCATTAGCCTTCTCGCTTTTCTTTATATCTTGCCTGAGGTCAGCGAGCAACACTTTCAGTTCAGATAGCTCAAATGTGCCTTCTTGTACCGTAGATGAAGCAGCAGACTCTGCTGAAGCCGGTGTCCCCGCTGCTCCAGTCCCGCGTGATTGCGTAACTGAAGCCGCGGACCTCCCGGCCTTTTCCAGTTTCAGGTAATCCTCTCCAATCGGCGAGCTATCCACATCTGCACTCACGATCGCACCTTCGCTCCCCTTTTCGCTCTCAGCAGGCGACGATGTAGCGGACCGTGGTCCCGAGGAGTCTGTACTTTCGCCCATCTGATCCAGGTCTGTCTCTGAGAGGCCGTATCTCGAACTAGGGCTTGCTGATCGCAGCTTGGATGTAGCTTTAGTCTTCGATTCTTTCGAACCCCCCTTCTTGTTGGCCATGTTTATATGTGTTTACATATACTGTAGCGGTCCCTCTCGGGTTGAATAAATACAGGATATCTCAGAATAATAAGCAAATAATATGAAAAATAGCACCACCTCCACTTCAGACGTCCA
The DNA here is from genome assembly GCF_016835505.1 of Polypterus senegalus. Taxonomy (NCBI): domain Eukaryota; kingdom Metazoa; phylum Chordata; class Cladistia; order Polypteriformes; family Polypteridae; genus Polypterus; species Polypterus senegalus. The sequence goes on from NC_053166.1 coordinate 111,995,768, forward strand.
TCTCTCGCATCGGACGAGACCAAAAAAAAATTTAAATTTTTAAAGGAGTTTGTGAGGAAAGGACAGAATTACAATAATAAATATGAGATGTAACCAAAGCATGAACAAGAGTAGCTGTGCTGGTAGCTGAAATAGATGACCATAAATGGCTAATATTACGTAGATGGGAATATGCAGACTGAGTAATATTAATAATATCTGCCTCAAATTTTAAGGTACTATTGAGAATAACACCTAAACTCTTAATCTGGGAGGAAGATCAGATTAGATTTATCAATAGTCAATGAAATATTATCACATTTGTCCAAAACAGCTTTAGTTCCTACCGGAAGAACCGGGAGTGGCAGAGAAGTACGTAAGAGTTGTACAGGATATGTACGAGGGAAGTGTGACAGTGATGAGGTCTGCGGTAGGAATGACAGATACATTCAAGTTGGAGGTGGGATAACATCAGGGATTGGCTTTGAGCCCTTTCTTATTTGCAGTGGTGATGGCCAGGTTGACAGACAAGATTAGGCAGGAGTCCCTGTGGACTATGATGTTTACTGATGACATTGTGATCTGTAGTGATAGTAGGGAGCAGGTTGAGGAGACCCTGGAGAGGTGGAGATATGCTCTAATCCATATAATCTATGTTATATGGGTTAGAGACGGTGGCAATGACCAGAAAGCAGGAAACAGAGCTTGAGGTGGCAGAGTTAACGATGCTAGGATTTGCACTGGGTGTGGCGAGGATGGATAAGATTAGAAATGAGTACATTAGAGGGTCAGCTTAAGTCAGAAAGGCGAGATTGCGTTGGTTTGGAAATGTGAAGAAAAGAGATGCTGGGTATATTGGGAGAGAATGCTAAGGATAGAGCTGCCAGGAAAGAGGAAGGCCTAAACAAAGGTTTATGGATGTGGTGAGAGAGGACATGCAGGTGTTGGGTGTAACAGAACAAGATGCAGAGGACAGAAAGATAATGAAGAAGATGGTCCGCTATGGCAACCCCTAACGGGAGCAGCCGAAAGAAGAAGAAAATGACCAAGAGGAAGAAGATAAGTAATAAATAAAAGGGAGCCCAAAACAGATAGATATCAAATTAGATATTAAACCTTGCTTTTCGATAGATAGATAGATAGATAGATAGATAGATAGATAGATAGATAGATAGATAGATAGATAGATAGATAGATACTTTATTAATCCCAAGGGGAAATTCACATTTTTCTTAGGCATTATGTGCTACTGAAGCTGATCTATAGCACCTATAAATGGGTGGAAGAATTAATCTACTCTTTTGTGATCATCATTGGTCAGCTGAAATGTCAACGTAGTCATTCAAGCCTGCTTTTGTGTCTTTAAGTGATTGAAAACAACAAATGCAGACAGTTCCATTTTCAGATTCTTTCTTTTCTTTCTCTTTGGATCATCATATTTGGTATGTCTTTACAGATAGGTGCTTAATGTCCAAGAAGGCTACTCCTTAATAGGTATGTATCTCCATGACTGGGGTTTTCTGTCAATTGCATATTCCCAGCCTTTATTCTGCTAAAATTGTCAAGGATTTCCTTTTGTAAACAGTAGATAGATAGATAGACAGACAGACAGACAGACAGATAGATACTTTATTAATCCCAAGGGGAAATTCACATAATTCAGCAGCAGTATACTGATACAAAGAAACAATATTAAATTAAATAGTAATAAAAATGAAAAAAATAAAAAAGCAGACAATAACTTTGAGTAATGTTAGCATTTACTCCCCCGGGTGGAATTGAAGAGTCGCATAGTGTGGGGGAGGAACGATCTCCTCAGTCTGTCAGTGGAGCAAGACAGTGACAAAAGTCTGTCACTGAAGCTACTCCTCTGCCTGGAAATGACACTGTTCAGTGGATGCAGTGGATTCTTCATGATTGACAGGAGTTTGCTTAGTGCCCGTCGCTCTGCCACAGATGTTAAACTGTCCAACTTTATTCCTACAATAGAGCCTGCCTTCTTAACAAGTTTGTCCAGGCGTGAGGCGTCTTTCATCTTTATGCTGCCTCCCCAGCACACCACCGCATAGAAGAGGGCACTCGCCACAACCGTCTGGTAGAACATCTGCAGCATCTTATTGCAGATGTTGAAGGATGCCAACCTTCTCAGAAAGTATAGTCTGCTCTGACCTTTCTTACATAGAGCATCAGTATTGGCAGTCCAGTCCAATTTGTCATCCAGCTGCACTCCCAGATATTTATAGGTCTGCACCCTCTGCACACAGTCACCTCTGATGATCACAGGGTCCATGAGGGGCCTGGGCCTCCTAAAATCCACCACCAGCTCCTTGGTTTTGCTGGTGTTAAGGTGTAAGTGGTTTGAGTCACACCATTTAACAAAGTCTTTGATTAGCTTCCTGTACTCCTCCTCCTGCCCACTCCTGATGCAGCCCACAATAGCAGTGTCATCAGCTTAACTTTTGCACGTGACAGGACTCCGAGTCATATTGGAAGTCTGATATATATAGATTGAACAGGACCGGAGAAAGTACAGTCCCCTGCAGCGCCCCTGTATTGCTGAACACAATGTCAGACCTGCAGTTCCCAAGACGCACATACTGAGGTCTGTCTGTAAGATAGTCCACGGTCCATGCCACCAGGTGTCAGTCTACTCCCATCTCAGTCAGCTTGTCTCTAAGAAGCAAAGGTTGGATGGTGTTGAAGGCGCTAGAGAAGTCCAAAACATAATTCTTACAGCACCACTGCCTCTGTCCAGGTGGGAGAGGGATCGGTGTAGCATATAGATGATGGCATCCTCCGCTCCCACCTTCTCCTGGTATGCGAACTGCAGAGGGTCGAGGGCGTGGCGGACCTGTGGCCTCAGGTGGTGAAGCAGCAGCCGCTCCATGGTCTTCATCAGATGTGACGTCAGAGCAACAGGCCGGAAGTCATTCAGCTCACTAGGACGTGATACCTTTGGGACAGGGTGATACAAGATGTTTTCCAAAGCCTTGGGACTCTCCCTGTTCCAGGCTCAGGTTGAAGATGCGCTGTAGAGGACTCCCCAGTTCCAACGCACAGGCCTTCAGCAGTCGTGGTGATACACCATCTGGACCCGCTGCTTTGCTGGCACAAAGTCTTTTCAGCTCTCTGCTCACATGGGCTGCTGTAATTGTGGGTGGGGATGTCTCACCTATGCTGGTATCAGCAGAAGGATGGTTGGAGGATGCAGTACTCCTAGGTGAGAGTGGGTTAGGGTGATCAAACCTATTAAAGAAGTTGTTCATTTGGTTTGCTCTCTCCACATCTGTCTCGATGGTGGCACCCTGCTTCAAGCTGCAGCCAGTGATAATCTTCATCCCATTCCACACTTCCTTCATGCTGTTTTTCTGCAACTTCTGCTCCAGCTTTCTCCTGTACTGCTCTTTCGCCACCCTGAGCTGGACTCGGAGTTCCTTCTGCACGCGCTTGAGCTCATGCTGATCACCACCTTTAAAAGCCCTTTTCTTCTGGTTCAAAAGGCCCTTGATGTCACTTGTAATCCATGGCTTGTTGTTAGCATAGCAGCGTACTGTTCTTACTGGAACTACAATGTCCATACAGAAGTTGATGTAATCAGTTGTGCATTCAACAGCCTCTTCAATGTTCTCACTATGTGACCCCAGCAATATATCCCAGTCTGTAGTTCCAAAGCAGTCTCTCAGAGCCTGCTCTGCCTCAGGGGACCACTTCCTGAATGAGCGTGTGGTTGTAGGTAGCGCCCTCACTCTTGGTTTGTATTGAGGCTGAAGCAGAACCAGGTTATGATCTGCTTTCCCAAGCGCAGGCAGCAGGGTGGCTCTCTATGTGTCTTTAACGTTTGCATACAGTAGGTCGATAATCCTGTTTCCCCGGGTGTTACAATCCACATACTGGGAGAAGGCAGGTAATGTTTTGTCCAGCGTTACATGGTTAAAGTCTCCAGCGATTAGCACAAGTACCTCAGGGTGCTGCGTTTGTAACTTAGCAACTGCGGAATGGATGATGTCACTCGCTATCTCCGTTATTGAGGGGATGTAAACAATAACAACAATCACGTGTCCAAACTCTCTGGGCAAGTAATAGGGACGCAGACTTACGGCCAACAGTTCGATGTCCCTGCAGCAATTGGAGATTTTAACGTTTACATGTCCTGAGTTGCACCACTTTGTATTGACATAGAGAGCGAGTCCTCCTCCTTTCTTCTTTCCGCAGGTACTTGCGTCTCTGTCCGCTCTAACTGTGCTAAACCGGGTAGCTCCACGTTAGCATCTGGGATGGTAGTTGTTAGCCACGTTTTACTAAAACACAACAAGCTGCATTCTCTGTAGGTTCTGACATTTTTCACTAGCACAGCCAGTTCGTCGATCTTATTTGGTAGTGAGTTCACATTTCCCAGGATCACAGAAGGCACCGACGGTTTATAACGCCATTTTCTCTCAAGTTGTCTCAATTTTATCTTATCTTTTAATATTATTATCTTTTAATATTATTTATATTATAAAGATGAATCATAAAAGAGCACAACACCTGGAATTTCTTCGTTAACCCTCCGTCCAGACGATCAGGTTGCTTCCGTATTCCTCACTCTCACCTGGTCCCTTGCCAATGACATCACCACTATCCCAGGATCGCTTGCACCAGTATTCTTCCTGCCGTCCCCTCCTCCATAAATACGCCATCAATCCACCACAGAAGGTGGCTAATATATCAGTGCAAAAGTGGTGAAAGTTTGTACAAGCCAGAGAAACCTACACTATACGGGGATGGAATCCCCAACCCTTAATGCAGTATCTCTTTCTTTTCTTTACTGTCCCCAAATCCTAAATTGTATTACTTGTATGTTTAGAAAACACATACATTCATTGCGTTTTGTACAGACCTATTCATTGCCAGAATCAGGTTTGTCTAGGCCTTTCATGCTGATGCCCAGCACTAAACTGGCACTGCACCCAAGCCTCACCGTTTGTCTTCCAGGTGGTAATTCCACAGGACATCAGTGACTGTCAGGATTATATGGGGTTCCCAACAACCAGGCACTCTCTAGCAGACACCACCCCCAGGCCTGGTTCCAGAAGTAGGTCCCAATAACCTGATTTCAGACAGAGTACACCATTTTTTATCTTGTAGATTGTGAGTACAAGCAGCAGAAATTAGACTTTTTCTCAAGATAGCTGGGCTGACACTTCATGATAGGTTGAGAAGCTCAGCAATACTGAGAGAGCCTCAGAGTCGCTGCTCTTTTGGACTAAGGGAGTCAGTTGAGGTGGTTTACCCTAGAGCTGTTCTGGGCAGAGACCCAGCAGCAGACCTAGTACATGCCGGATGGATAATATCTCTCAGCTGGCCTGGGAATGTCTTGGAATTCTCCTGGAACAGCTGGGGTCTGTATCTGGGGACAGGGAAGGCTGCCTTGATATTTTCCAAGAAAAGCTGAGTTGATCAGGCAAACACATTCACCTTCTAGGTGCAAGACCATGACTTTGGGAGATCTGATGGGGAAAAATGGTAAATAGGAAAAAACATAATAGTCATATAAAACTATTAAACAAGTGAGGAGAAAAAGGCAGGCATTATATTGTGTGCTTTTTGAGTCAAATTATTTTAGTAGCTAAATAAAGGAAAGAACTTAACAAAAGCAAACAGTGCTGTGTTATACCTCCTAAAAGGCAGCTACTAAGACCATACATAAAGGTGCATATTTTCCTTTCTTGGTGTTCATTTTTTAGTTTGAGGCAAAGAAAGAAGAGGTCTATCTGCAAATAGGCAGACATTTTTTAAAAACATCATAAGTGACAGATGACAGA